>NC_092333.1:477258750-477559531 GCF_046630445.1 Rutidosis leptorrhynchoides | reverse complement strand
CGGAACTCTCTCCGTGTAACGCTACGCGGTAAATAATCACTGTAAGCTATGTTCTTCCTTTTTTAATTAATGTCTCGTAACTAAGTTATTATTATGCTTATTTGAGTCGAAGTAATCGTGATGTTGGACTAAATATTAAGATGGGGATATTGGATTTTGTACCATAATTAGGGTTTGGACAAAAGACCGACACTTGTGAACATTGGACTATTGACTATTAATAGGTAGCGGGTATTGTCTAATTGAATGACAAATCATTAGAACCTGTCGAACCTATCTTCAAACAAGTTAATCTAATAATTATTAAATTGATTACGAATGTCCTATTTAGTGACGTTTATACGACATCGTTTACAATCATTTAATTAATCAATTGGATTGGGTAATTGATTATTCATTATGGCCAAGTGAATAAATTAATGTATCATGGACTAATTAAAACAGGGGTGGATTACATACAAGGATAATTGGTGTAATTGTTAACAAAGTATTAAAACTTTGGATTACACGCAGTCGATAACCTGGTGTAATTATTAACAAAGTATTAAAACCTTGTTACAATTCGAATCCCTAATTAGTTGGAATATTTGACTTCGGGAATAAGGTTAATTTGACGAGCATTTTATAATTATGACCGATGGACTATTATGGGCAAAACCCAGATAGGTATAAATTAAGCCCGGACAAAGGACAATGAACCCGGGTAACAATTGATTAAAATCAAAACATCAAATATCATGGTTACGGAAGTTTAAATAAGCATAATTCTTTTATCGTATTTCTCATCGTATTTTTAATTACTGTCATTTTATTATTCGCAATTTTATATATCGTCATTGTTATTTATTTTACGCATTTTATTTATCGTCATTTATTTTACGCTTTAAATTAAATTGTATTTATATTTAATATTTTACATTAGGTTTTAATTGTGACTTAAGTTTTAAAATTGACAAACCGGTCATTAAACGGTAAAACCCCCTTTATAATAATAATAATACCACTTATATATATATATATATATATATATATATATATATATATATATATATATATATATATATATATATATATATATATATGTATGTATATATTTATACAAATATAGTTTAAAATATATATAGCGTTAAACTCAGCTAGCTCCCTGTGGAACGAACCGGACTTACTAAAAACTACACTACTCTACGATTAGGTACACTGCCTATATGTGACGACCCGGGAATTTCCAACCAAATTTAAACTTGATCTTTAATTACTTTTGACACGATAAGCAAAGTCTGTAATGTCGGGTCTTAAAATTTTGAACTATATTTATTTGACCTTCGACCATTCCCGACGATTCACGAACAACTATTTGTATATATATATATATATACATATATATATATATATATATATATATATATATATATATATATATATGTATACTACTTGTAAATATATAAAATAATATTAAATATATTTGTTTAAAAATATATAATATATATTTATGTGATAAGACTGGTTATTTAAAACTGATTATATATAGAGAGAGAGTAAATGGAAAATGAATGATTTCGAGCTTAATTAGTAAACGTCTATAACACTCGGTTGATGTTTTGTTAATTTTAATATAGATATTGTACATATTCATGAAGGGTTGGAATAAAAGTTGGACTGTAAATTGATTACGAAGATTTTAGATTTGTTAAAAATATTTTTACATTTTAAGTTTAAATATTAGTACTCCGTACACATTAATTGGAACAGAAAATAAATAATTATCGAACCTTTTTGATCAAGTTTCAAACAGTTAATGAGTGAAATAATTAATTTTATTTAATCTAAAAATTTGGGATTTTTAGGAACACTTTTATACGCTAACTGTTTAGCAATGAACACGATATAGCAATCCATGTAATTATGTCAGTAGAGTACATACAAATTCATGGCTGCTCCTTTTAAAGGTTACTATTAGCTTACTATTGCATATGCACGATTGTTAAATTCTTATAGAATATATAATATATTATTATATATACTATCCTAATCCTAAAATATCTATCTATCTAGTATCTGTGTATATATATATGTTACATATTCAATCATCACACTTGAAACCATCACCACTTGCATTGTTTTCTTTCTTTCTTTGTTTGATCTATCCAACAAATGAACACAACCCACCACAAACTCACTTTCTATTTCTGTTTTCTGTGAGAAACTAAACCATCACCTTTTTTAGTTACTTGGGACAAGAACAAACCCATGAAATTCACTAATTTCCGGTTCACTATAATCCCCACCATTCGACTAACACTAAACCTATTATCGTCCATGTTTATTGTCTTGTTCGAACCAACATCATCAAACCCATCATCATCACTAAACCAAACCATCTTCATAATCTACCACACTCTTGCCACTTTTCTTTTTCAACATGTACACTCACCTTAACCCACCAATCGCACCGCCTTTATTTTTTTCTTTCTTTCTTTTTCTTCCTTTTATCTTGATTGTTTCACGTTGTAAACCACCTCCTCTACTCACCGATTTCTGTTTCTATGTTGTCCGAATACCACCCAAATAACCACCAAGAACCACCACTCACACTGTGATTATTTAAAAAAAAAAATGCGAACGCCATTATTTTTTTTTCTTTTCTACTACTACGTGATTTCTGCTGTTCTTCTCAGCGAAGTATAATGGTGATGTTATAATGATCAATGATGATGACAAGATTAGAGAATGACGATGATTCATTGAATGATGATAACAAAAAAGAAAAAAGAAAAAAGAAAAGAAAAAAAAAAGATAAACGATGATGATTATGATTACAAAGGATGGAGATGAAGAGGATGATGATTAAGATAAATGACAATGATTTTGATGATGATTATTTTGTAAACGAATGATGATTTTGATTGATAATGTCATTTGAATTGTAGAAGATGAGGTAGAAACAGATAGAGAGAGATATATATTTGTATTAGAGGGTTTAATTTCAGAAAAACACAATTGGAGCCATGATTTGGAGTGTGAGTCATTTTTCGAGAGGTCCTAGGTTCGAAACCAGGCCACGGTGTTTTTTTTAACAATAAAAACAGTTGGGCTTATGAAACTCTGTTGGATCTATGAAACTGTTTTGGGCCAGGGTGATTGGGCTTTACGGTTTAAACAAACAGACATGGTTTATATATATCTGGGTCGTAACATTAATCAGAAAACCGAAAGTGGATTGATGGTTAGGAGTGTATTGATTTAACGAGAGGTTTCGGGTTCGATCCTCACTTGGTGCATTCTTTTTATTTAAGGCTTTAAAGGTAGTCTTCCTTTTAAAATTCTTATTATTATTATTATTATTATTATTATTATTATTATTATTATTATTATTATTATTATTATTATTATTATTATTATTATTATTATTATTATTATTATTATTATTATTATTATTATTATTATTATTATTATTATTATTCCTATTATTGCTATTATTGTTAATATTGTCATTGTTGTTATTATTACTATCATTATATTATTTAGAGAATTTATTACTTTTATCAAAACTATTGTTATTACAAAAATTAACATATTTATTAAAGTTAATATCTTTAATAAGGTTATCATTATTAAAATTAATATTATTATTAATAATACTACTATCAATATTATGACTATCACTCTTATCATTTTTAGTATTATTACAAGTAAATATTTTATATAAAGATACACTCGAATAATATTAATTTTACATATCAATATATATATTTTTTTAAAATGATATTAGCTAAACCATATATATATATATATATATATATATATATATATATATATATATATATATATATATATACATACATATAATGTAACAACTAATACTTAAATATATTGTTATCATATATAAACCCTAATATAGATTTTATTATTAACATATTAAAGAATGATAAATAATAGTTATATAAGATATATAAATTAAACATATAATACAACAAGTATATTGTTAATATATATATATATATATATATATATATATATATATATATATATATATATATATATATATATATATATATATACTTGCTCGATTACGATTACATGTATATTAATAAATATACAAATGATATAGGTTCGTGAATCCGAGGCCAACCCTATACTTGTTCAATGTTGTTCTATGTATTTTTACTACAAAATACATTAGGTGAGTTTCATTTGCCTTTTTACCCCTTTATATTTTTGGGCTGAGAATACATGCGAAGTTTTTATAAATGATTTACAAAATAGACACAAGTACGTGAAACTAAATTCTATGGTTGAGTTATCAAAATCGAATATGCCCCTTTTTATTAAGTCTGGTAATCTAAGAATTAGGGAACATACACCCTAATTGACGCGAATCCTAAAGATAGATCTATCGGGTCCAACAAGCCCCATCCAAAGTACCGGATGCTTTAGTACTTTGAAATTTATATCATGTTCGAAGGAGGATCCCGGAATGATGGGGATATTCTTATATGCATCTTGTTAATGTCGGTTACCAGGTGTTCAATCCATATGAATGATTATTTTGTCTCTATGTATGGGACGTATGTTTATGAGAAATGAAAATATGAAATCTTGTGGTCTATTAAAAGTTATGAAATGATTATTTATGATAAACTAATGAACTCACCAACCTTTTGGTTGACACTTGAAAGCATGTTTATTCTCAGGTACGAAAGAAATCTTCCGCTGTGCATTTGCTCATTTTAGAGATACTACTTGTAGTCATTCATGACATATTTCAAAAGACGTTGCATTCAAGTCATTGAGTTCATCAAGATTATTAATAAGTCAATTATAGATAGATATATTATGAAATGGTATGCATGCCGTCAACTTTCGATGTAATGAAAGATTGTCTTTTCAAAAACGAATGCAATGTTTGTAAAATGTATCATATAGAGGTCAAGTACCTCGCAATGTAATCAATTGTTGTGAATCATTTATAATCGATATGGACTTCGTACGGATGGATTAGGATGGGTCTTCACACTATAAGTGTTGTAGCAAGGTTTAGGTATATCCCATCTATATAAATAAATAAAACTTGTATCATATTACACCGTATTTCATATTAAAAATAATACTATTTCATACTACACCTCGCACACATCAAGTTTTTGGCGCCGCTGCCGGGGACACGGCGAAACGCTATATTTTTAATCTATATTTGTAAAAATATAATTATATATAAGTTTGAGAAAAAAATATAAAAAATATATTTTTAAGATTTTTGTCTATAAAATTAATAAGTAATTTTATTTTAAGTTTTTAAAATATATTTTTATTTTATATAAATTATCTATCGATTATTTTATAAAACTTAAAAAAAAAAAAAACGAACTGGATCCAAATTCGAAGCCCAAAATACAAATAATTTAACAGTGGGCCGACGTGTTTAAGCCCAACTAACCGGATTCATCACTGTGTAACTCCGCAATTGCGGAGCCCCTCAAGTAGTAGGTACCGCAGTTGTGTAGCTGCTACTGACAGGTCTGAACCCACGCATTAAATACGAATTTGAGTTTTAATTTTATATTTATTATTATTATTAGGGTTTAATTATTATATAGTTTTAATATAATTTGTATTTTAAGTTTTAATTATTATTATTTACATATTTATATTAATCCTTTTATATAAATAATATAAAAATAATATTTGTATAAAATTTGTATTTTTATCATTTTAGTTATAATTTATATTTTTAATCGTTTAATTCGTAAATTGTATATTTTTCGTTCGTAACTAGTTTTAAACTAAGTATCTTGCCGTAGTAATTTCATATTTCTAGATTTTTAGTCTTTGCAGTAAAATTCCTTAAGTGCTTTTTCTTTAGATTAAGATTTAGGTGCTTTAGAATTTTACGACGCAGTTTATAAATTTTAGTGTCTTTTTAAGTAATTACTGTTTTCCGTTTAGAATTCCTTTAAGCTTTAATACCTTTAGACGCAAGTTTTAATATTTAGTTTTTAGACTTTTAAGTTTCAACACTCTACTTTCTTATTTTTATTTTTCGACTTTTTATTTTTCGACGTTTTTCGACGCACTCTTCTTCTTTCTCATTTCTACGCTCTAGTTTTTAGGACATAGATTTTTATTTCAAAATTTTGACGAAAAAATTATTTTAAGCAGTTAAATTGATAGACATCTAAAATTTTGTGCTTCGTAGTAATAGTTGGATTTGTTAGTGGCCGAGTTGTGGATTTTCCGACTTAAAGGATCCTGGCTCCCTGCTGCATCTTTTGGCTATTCGAAATGTGGGCAAAAGCAGAAAAGTCTATTAATTTGATAACTTATGTAATTTCTAATAGGATATTCAGTGAATGCACCGAGCAAAACGTTCACCACCTTTCATACGTTCACCACCTGTAACTCGATCAAGACATCTAGCTAATATTGCCGCCGTTGATTTTTCTTTAAAATCATCATCTAGTCGAACAAGTACTCCAATTCAAATTTCCGATAATCCATCTTTTGAACCCGATTTCACAATTAAGAACCCGGAGGATATTCAAGGACAATTCAAAGATCCTGAATCACTAATCATTCCTCCTGAACCATAAACTGTTAAATCAGAATCTTCTAGTGATTCGGATTCAACAATTTCAAATATGAAAATAACGGAACCTCTAAGTATGGAAGATCGAATGAGAGCCACCCGCACTGGCCAAGGTCACGCCATTATTAAGCCAGACATTAATGCGCCGGATTATGAAATCAAAGGACAAATCCTACACATGATAACTAATCAATGCCAATATAGTGGTACGCCAAAAGAAGATCCAAACGAACATCTTCGAACCTTTAATAGGATCTGTACTCTATTCAAAATCAGAGAAGTTGAGGATGAACAGATCTATCTCATGTTATTTCCCTGGACTTTAAAGAGAGAAGCCAAAGATTGGTTAGAATCGTTACCTGAAGGGGCGATTGATAAATGGGATGTTTTAGTTGAGAAATTTCTTAAAAGATTCTTTCCGGTATCTAAAGCCGTGAGACTTCAAGGAGAAATTGTTACATTCACACAAAAGCCAAATGAAACTTTATATGAGGCGTGGACAAGATTTGGAAAGTTGTTGAGAGGATGTCCTCAACATGGTTTAGACACTTATCAAATAGTACAAATATTCTACCAAGGATGCGACATTACTACACGAAAAGACATCGACATAGCAGCTGGTGGTTCCATTATGAATAAAACCGCAACTGAAGCTTACAAAATTATTGATAACACAGAGTCCCACTCACATGAGTGGCATCAAGAAAAAGACATCGTTAGATCATCTAAAGCGGCTAGAGCCGATTCTAGCCATGACTTTGATTCTGTTTCCGCAAAAATAGATGCTTTCGAGAAGATGAATAAAGATATTCACGCAATACGAATCAGTTATGAGCAATGCGGTGGACCACACTTAACGAAAGATTGTCACATTGAACAAACCACGAAACAATGAGAGAATGTTTCCTGCATGAACCAAAGGCCGAGAAATAATTATCAAAATAATTTTCAACCCCCAAGGCCAAACTTTAATCGAAATCAAAACATTCTTTACAATCCAAATGGACCCAACAATAACTCGTATAACCAACAAGGTCCGAATAACCAACCAACTCAAAACAACACTTTCAATCAACAAAGACCTAGCTTGTATAAACCACTACAACAAACTGAAGAGAAAAAGTCAAATCTGGAAGAAATGGTACAAAAACTAGTTGAATCTCAAACATAATTTATTGCAACTCAAACCCAAGCAAATGAGAGGTTTGATTAGTCATTTAGAACTCAACAAGCTTCCATTTTGAATCTAGAAAAACACGTAGGTACTCTTGCTCGCATGATGAGTGAGAGGGAACAAGGAAAGCTACCGGGTAATACTGAAGTAAATCCTCGGAATGAGAATGTTAATATGGTGTCAACAAATTCTGAAAAACCAGCACCAGAAGATGGGAAGGTTTTAGATATGAGTAACAATGAAGAAGTTACACCACCACCACCACCCAAGTATGTAAAGCCAGTGGTGGCACCATACAGACCACCCATCCCGTTTCCAAGAAAAAGAGTTGAGTATGAGCAAGTGATAGGTAATAAAGTTTGTGATACCTTTGGAAAAAAGAAGAAGAATAAGAAGGTACAAGAAACAAAAATCGTAAAAATAAACCCGGTGAAGACAGTTCCACCAAAACTTCCACCAAGGTTGGGTGATCCGGGTGAATTTATTGTTCCTTGTCTACTTAGTGATTGTGTCATGTATGATGCACTAGCAGATTTAGGTGCGAGTGTGAGTGTTATGCCTCTTTTATTATATAAGAGATTAGGAGTAGGTGAGCTAAGTCCAACGGAAATGCGTGTTCGACTCTTTGATCAACCCATTAGACACCCAGTTGGATTGCTGATAACCTACCCGTTCAAGTGGGTAATTTAACCTTTTTAGTCGAATTTATTGTCATTGACATAGAAGAGGACTCAAACATTCCTCTAATTTTAGGTCGACCATTCTTAGCATCTACCAGGGCATTATTTAATGTAAGAGAGGGTAGAATGACACTTAGTGATGGTGACAAATCGGTCACCTTTGTGAGTCGAAAGGCTAAATCTCCACCAACCAAAACCGTTGAACCAACAAAAACGATTGGTAAGAACCATGTTGTTTTACCAACTCCAACGGTAGTGCTTAATAATAATAAAACGCCTAAGTGTGGGGAAAATGAAGTAACACCTAATGATGACCTGATAACAAAGAACCCCGTTGTTGATACGAAATTAAATGACCCCGTTATTAACAGTTCAATGAAGAAACTTATTAAACGGATTCGTGATGCTAGAACCAAGGGGAACTTTAAGTTATGTAACTGGTTAGTATCCAATCTATCGCCTAAAGAAAAGGAAAAACTAGTTGAATTTATGGATATTACACAGGAATCCGACCAATGGTTTAAAGCAAAAGTCACAGATATGCAAGTTGATTATGGTCCAAAAGAAATTGACAATGAAGTTAATCACAATTTCGACACCACATCTACCTAAGTGTGGGGAGATTCAAATGTTATAAAAAGAAAATGTTGACTAGAGTTAGTTGTTCTGTTCTCGTGTAGTTCCGAGAATGGAATCCGATTGGTGTTTTCCGCTAGCAGACACTAAAGAACTAGTTTTCTCCCCCCATTCTAAATTTTTTCTGTTTTGTAGGTTTTGTATAAAATTAATATGCAATTTTAAATTTAAGTTTTGTGTGAATTTAAAAAAAAAATTTACTTAATTTCATTAAGTTTAAAAAATGATTTCTAAAATTCGTCGTAAGCTAAAGACTAGATCATATAATCAAAATTGCTTTACCCGAGGGCGGGGCGAAAAATTTTGTTATCATTATTTTTAATTTTATTGATCTAAAGTATACCAAAAAAATTAAAAAACCCGAAAATCTTTGCTTTTAAAACACTCGCTTTAAAACGACAAATTTTAATTATTTATTTAAATTGTTTTAATAAATAAAGGTTTTATAAAGAAAAAATTTATATTATATATATGTTTGTAGTTTATCTTATGTACAAAACAGGATAAAACAGCGCACTTTCAAAAACTGACATTAAGTTCAGCAAAAGCTACTAATTTTGACGACAAGACGCAAAATATCAAATGTGATATAAAATAATATGTTTGCAAACTCGGTATTTTTAATCACTTTTCTACACTAATCATTCTCATGAATTTATAACTATATTCTGATTTCATGCAAATGAGGGCATTGCATGATCTCAAGTGTGGGGAAGGGTTATAAATTCTCTCTGGTTTACACTTAGTTTAATTGCCAAATTTTGTGAAAATTTGAAAAATTTTCAATTAAATGAATTCAAAATCATGTTTATACATATTTATGAACTATAAAACTAGGTGATAATACCGAAATTATTGTTAACTCGAAAAGGACATAAATTGAGAAACAACCCAAAACGCTTGAATTCATTTAAAATGGAATAGAAGAGAATAAAAAGGCAAAGAAAGACATATATCACATATTTTTGTACAAGATTATTGCAGGTACTTTTGCTTTGGACTAAACTAATCAGTTTTACCCGATTTACTGTAATATATTTGAAAGAAAGATGGATCTACACGATGAATCAATTCCATCATTAAAAGGAAGTAAAGTCTTCCGAAAAAGACACGCGCTTCTTGATTTAGGTTAGGAAGTTGTCATCCAGACCAGCTGTAGGTTGACGAAAAATCTAGAAAAGTCATCTCTAAAATTAGCAGGAAATCTACGGACCTCAGCATCAAACAGGGTCGCCAAATGGTCAGATTTATCCTAACCATGAGAAGGATTTATCTCATAAAATGGGGAGGCCGCCGTGCAAATTAGCTTGATAATACTAATGAATCAGACCTCCAGAAAGGATAATCTCCTTAAAGATTAAAATTCAGCTTTTAAGACTGATATTACTCAATCCTTGAGATTGACCATAAAGATTGAGAATTCAAACTCATGGAATTCAATGATATCTAAACTCGAGCTTGAATGAGAAAATATTTTGATCAAATTAAATCCGATTTGTTTTCTGAAAACCCTATTTTCATTGCGTTCATTACCATTGAACGTAAAATCCTAAGAATTCATCGAAATTCATTAGGTCACCTGAACCAAATAGGGTGTCAACCGTAAGAACGGTGGTTGTATAGCATGGTCGAAGACAGGACCTTGTGCCAGACTGAAAAAATTATATGGTGATCTTTACTATTTCTCCTACAAAGGATAGTAATTGCATCCGACACGTTGTGGACCATGAACATCTGCATGTCATTAGACATTGCCTTAACAGTTGCTTGTTCATCGCTTTCCTTTACAACTGGACGGTAGTTTACCGAAAGGTAATATACGGAGCAAGTATACTGGATGTGTTGCTTTACTAATACAAGGATTAGCAAGTGGGTGACACAAAACCATAAGTTTTGAGCTAAAATTTTCAAATCTGAAACCCACAAAACCCACAAAAATATTTTGTAAACACCTGTGAAGGGTTATTCCGGAAAACTTATCTAGGGTAAAAGCTAGAATGAATTTTCAAAAGATCAAATGTTTTCATAAAGATCCAATTTCTTAAAGGATCTAAATTTTCATAGTTATGTGAGATTGTAGACCATATCGTTACTATCATTGTTTATACCGCCGTATCAAAATCACTGATGTATAACGTGTGAGAATAAAAAAGTGATTCGAGTGAAGTGTGATTTAATTTCAAGTTCTGTATTGCTTGAGGACAAGCAATGCTCAAGTGTGGGGATATTTGATAGTGCTCTAAATGAACATATATTTCGTAGCAATATCCTTCCAATATGTAAAACTTTTAGTTGCAATTGTTCTATTTTTCTGTAATATTCGTTTAAATAAATAAGTGCGAAGACAAAAGAAGAAAATGACGATTTGAAGACGCAAATGACCAAAAAGCTCAAATGTACAAGATACAATCCAAGTGGTTCAATTTATTGATGAATAACATTTAAAAATGACAAGAGTACAAGCTGCGAAATACAAAATACAATATATCTAAGCGTACGAAAAGACGTTCGAAAATCCGGAACCGAGACATGAACCAACTATCAACGTACGACTCAACGGAGCTAAAAATACAAGTCAACTATGCACAAGAATATATATATATATATATATATATATATATATATATATATATATATATATATATATATATATATATATATATATATATATATATATATATAATTATATGAAATTATATATTATTATATTATATATCATAATATTCAGCAGCCCACGTTTAACTCAATTTGGTGAGCTGGAATCCGAAGCTCCGCACTCGCTGAGCTGTAAGGCACAAAAGTACCGCACTCGCGGAGCTGTACAGTTCAAAGTGGGCCTATAAAAGCTCACGCATTCTGCTCGAATTCTACAACCCTTTCTATCTATCTCACTGATCAATATATATATATATATATATATATATATATATATATATATATATATATATATATAATTTATATTTAATATTAAGTTTAATGTAAGTTTAATAATAATTTGGGTTATTGTAAGAAATGTTTTACGGGTTTTAAAGTCGGAACTCTCTCCGTGTAACGCTACGCAGTAAATAATCACTGTAAGCTATGTTCTTCCTTTTTAAATTAATGTCTCGTAACTAAGTTATTATTATGCTTATTTGAGTCGAAGTAATCGTAATGTTGGACTAAATATTAAGATGGGGATATTGGATTTTGTACCATAATTAGGGTTTGGACAAAAGACCGACACTTGTGAACATTGGACTATTGACTATTAATAGGTAGCGGGTATTGTCTAATTGAATGACAAATCATTGGAACCTGTCGAACCTATCTTCAAACAAGTTAATCTAATAATTATTAAATTGATTACGAATGTCCTATTTAGTGACGTTTATACGACATCGTTTACAATCATTTAATTAATCAATTGGATTGGGTAATTGATTATTCATTATGGCCAAGTGAATAAATTAATGTATCATGGACTAATTAAAACATGGGTGGATTACATACAAGGATAATTGGTGTAATTGTTAACAAAGTATAAAAACCTTGGATTACATGCAGTCGATAACCTGGTGTAATTATTAACAAAGTATTAAAACCTTGTTACAGTTCGAATCCCTAATTAGTTGGAATATTTGACTTCGGGAATAAGGTCAATTTGACGAGCATTTTATAATTATGACCTATGGACTATTATGGGCAAAACCCAGATAGGTATCAAATAAGCCAGGACAAAGGACAATGAACCCGAGTAACAATTAATTAAAATCAAAACGTCAAACATCATGGTTACGGAAGTTTAAATAAGCATAATTCTTTTATCGTATTTCTCATCGTATTTTTAATTACTGTCATTTTATTATTCGCAATTTTATATATCGTCATTGTTATTTATTTTATGCATTTTATTTATCGTCATTTATTTTACGCTTTAAATTAAATTGTATTTATATTTATATTTAATATTTTACATTAGGTTTTAATTGTGACTTAAGTTTTAAAATCGACAAACCAGTCATTAAACGGTAAAACCCCCTTTATAATAATAATAATACTACTTATATATATATATATATATGTGTATATATATATATATATATATATATATATATATATATATATATATATATATATATATATATATATATATACAAATATAGTTTAAATTATATATAGCGTTAAACTCTGCTAGCTCCTTGTGGAACGAACCGGACTTACTAAAAACTACACTACTCTACGATTAGGTACACTGCCTATAAGTGTTATAGCAAGGTTTAGGTATATCCCGTCTATATAAATAAATAAAACTTGTATCATATTACGCCGTATTTCATATTAAAAATAATACTATTTCGTACTACACCTCGCACACATCAACCCTTAATCATTTTGGGTTAGTACATACTAAGTTATACCTTCAAATCGTTTAAAAATCGCTCCTTTATTGAGTTGTTCAACTTAAGTCAAATAATTTTGTGCAAAATGGTACACGTTGTACATACTTCTAAATTTACTAGGAACTTCGTTCCGTTTATGTTGTCACATCAAACATTTAAAGGCTTTTCAAAACTTTCTTGGTTGATTTTATTAAAGGTTTTCGTATTAGACCACACCATGTATGGATCACACTTCTTCTCGCCCTCCGTTAGGGATGAAGCTTACTATTAAAATCTTTGTTAAAAACTCTTGAGCCACTTTGGGTGACAGTCTTATAAAATTTGTTAGAAAATCTTTGCGCTCATAAAATGTTCCTTTTTAAGGTTAGACATGACAAAAACGCGAGCCTGATAAATCAGTTTCCTGGGGTACACTCAGTGATCACCCTATCGTAGGAAAGGCACTACGTGGGTTTCTACTCTCAATATTTCACGGCTAATCGCAACACTCTCGTAAACATCATCTCTATGAATCAGTATGTTGAGGTACAAGAATCATTTTTGAAATTCTTTTCACTCGGAGAAAACCATTCTTTAGGACCAAGAGTTCACGTATCTTCTCATCCGCACATCCCCTAAGTATAAGGATAAATTCAGAACAAACTGCTCAAAGAGTTTACTCTCGTTCAAAGATCACACCTTTCGTGCAATTCTCTTTCAAAAGTGTAATATAGGATGCTTTAAGAAACTATGAATCTTGTTATCCTCTTGGAAGGGACTGCTTAAAACATCTACAACACTGATGTGGTTACTCTACATATTCCTTCCTTCGTTGGTTACAACTATATGTTGTTCTAGTTAATGTTAACCCTAACTTCAACATGTAACTGAAAGGATAAAGTTACATTATGGAACCGTGCTTTCATTTCAGCTAAGGATAAGTTCACCTGCAGTATGGTAAACTGGGTGATATCCTTCATTGTTCATTCAGACCGTCATGAAGACAGTATAAATAATTATGGCTTGCATTGCATATAAGTCCGATTAGTCACTTTCAGCTAAAATTTCAATTCATTTAGTCAAATGAAACGTTTCTTAAATATCGGGTTCTTTATACCTATGGTCTCCTTCCGAAAGTAAGGGATTAGTAAAATCCTGGCTAACACTATCCAGACATCAAATCGCATGGTTGTGATCACCATGCTCTCCATTCTATCTATCAGCTTTATATTGCGACATAAGCGCCCAATGTTTTAGATGAGTTTGGTAACATTCATGATGCATTTCATGCATCCAGCTTAATGAAGATGCCTGTAGGGCTAAAAATATCATCTTTCCTTTTGTGGATATATATTCAGATGACATACTCATGTTAACCAGAAATGAAATCAATTTATTGATCTCTTAGGACAAGAGACTTAATTAATGGCATATACCTATTCTTACTTTTATACGCTCAAGTACCTTTCAAGGTAAATTGAAAGGACCCGTTCATACCGATTATAAACGATTCACAATAGTTGATTACATCGTGAGGTATTTGACCTCTATATGATACATTTTACAAACATTGCATTCGTTTTTAAAAGACAAACTTTCATTACATCGAAAGTTGACGGCATGCATACCATTTCATAATATATCCAACTATAATTGACTTAATAATAATCTTGATGAACTCAATGACTCGAATGCAACGTCTTTTGAAATATGCCATGAATGACTCCAAGTAATATCTCTAAAATGAGCAAATGCACAGCGGAAGATTTCTTTCATACCTGAGAATAAACATGCTTTCAAGTGTCAACCAAAAGGTTGGTGAGTTCATAGGTTTATCATAAGGAATAAAATTCATCATTTTGATAGACCACAAGATTTAAATACAGTACACCTATCTCGTGTACAAAACCATTTTTCATAATGCTTAGCAGAGTAGGTTCGTATCCTTTTCTCCCCCGTAGGTTGCCTCGCGATTTTTAAATAATCGTGCACATATCTCGTGCACAAAACTAAAACACATAACTTGTGTATAAAAATCATTCTCTCGATACATAACATTCATATCGATTTTATTGCTCAACATGGTAACCGACCTTAACATATAATGCGCATCAATAATATCCCCAAAACAGAACCTCTCGTCTGTATAATATATAAACTTCGAAGTACTAAACACCACGCCCACTAGCTCTTCCATCTAGTGAACATTCTGGGTGGGGGTGTTAAACCCGGTAGCTACCTTTAGGATTCGCGTGAATTAGGGCCATACTCGATTCTAATTCTTAGGTTACCTAGCAATAATAATCAGAGGAAAAATATTCACATTAATTGGTGGCAAATATCATGTCCACATAATTCAATAATAATCCACAGAACTTCTGTCTGCATAATAATTCATTCGAGGAATGTTTTGCTTGTGTCTATCTCTACATATATATAAGTATATTATAAATATATAATAATAATAATAATAAATAAAGTAATATAAAGGTTAATCAGAGAACGTGCATGAGTCAATAATGAATCAATAATCAGCCTCCTTCTTGTTCTTTTCTACCGACAGTTTTCACGGACTATTACATCGTACCCCATTGGTAATTAGTGGCGGATAAAAGTGTTCAGAAAAATCTCAAATTTTTAGTTTAAGTTTCATTAATTATTTCGGTCATTATGATATAAAATTCGATCATTAACTATTAAATAAAAATTACATTAATTATTCACTCCCAACCCCAAATAAAAATATAAAAAGTTTTTAAAATTCAACAAATAGTTCCTAAATACATTTTTAATAAGTCTATAATTTGTAAAACTCATTTTCAGATCATCATTTATTTTAAAATCACATAAGTTTGAATTTAACTTGCTTATACGACCATCGAATGATGAACGAGTGTTACTATCGTTTACTAAATGAGTTCGAAATCAATATATATATATATATTCAATACACTTTATAAACATATATATATATATGTATATATATATATATATGTATATATATATATATGTATATATATATATATATATATATATATAGATTTATTTTAACAATAAATTTTATTATATCTTATATTATTTTATTTTTATAAAAATTAATTCTAATAGCTAATATTATAATATTTCAAATTATATTTCGAATTAATATATATATTTATATTATTAAATATATATGTATCTATTTACAAATAGTTGTTCGTGAATCGTCAGGAATGGTCGAATGTCAATTGAATATATGAAACAGTTCAAAATTTTTGAGACTTAACATTACAGATTTTGCTTATATTGTCGAAATGTTATAAAGATTACGTTTAAATTTGGTCAGAAATTTCCGGGTCGTCACAGTACTTACCCGTTAAAGAAATTTCGTCCCAAAATTTGGTTGAAATGGTCATGGCTGACAATAAATATGTTCTCATGACTCATATGAGCTAGAAATTAGAGTTTTTATCATCAGTGAGTATTATGAATAAAACAATTCATTTACGTAAAGAGTACGAGTGAAGCTATCACAAAAGAGTGAAATGAATAAATAAATTTTCGTCTTAACTATTGACGTAGTCACTGTTAGATTCCGGAATTCAAGGGATTTAAAGAAAATCTTCGAAATCTAAAAGATTTGATTCTTCGGCGAGTAGGGAAATTAAGATCTCTATAATTAAATACGGCTATCTGCCTCAATTACTCTGTCTGATATTTCACTATAAATCCATTCCCTTCTTTTCCACAACTGACACTTTCTATTCTTTCTCCCTCAATTCATACTTTTGTTTCTTCTTCCCGATTTTAAGTCAAGCGAATAATGGTCTAGAATTCGTAGATATGAAGTTTCGAATGAACATCACTAATGTTCTAAGAAAGAAACGGTAATAGCAAAATTAGACTTGTCAGATTGCCAGAATTTAAGGAAAAAGATAGAACTATCAAGAAAATATGTTCTTGATATGTTTATAGATTAGATAGAATGTAAGAGTCGTGTAACATGGCACATGATGACGTTATGGTCTGTGAATCATCACGTTTCATTAGAAACTCAGCATGACTTACTGTAATATAATCACGTTGATCAAGTGTCATTATATTATACTAACTCATGCTTCAGTTCCCAACACTACTTCAAAATCAATCATAAATTTAAATTTGAATTTTTCAGAATTTAGAAACTAAAGTAGTTTCCTTTCTGATGTAACACTGATAGCGTGAAGAGATAAATGATGTCGGACAAGAGTATTTATGAAGATATCTTCAAAAATATCGAAGATATTTCTGATGATATTTTGGAATTTCTATGTTCGAAAGTTGATGAAGAAAAATTTTCCGCAAGATTTTAACATGACTTCGGAGCAAGATATTCTCTAAAGATTTTATTGGATCCCGAATTACCTAAATTATTTGAATATTGGGTTTGGTCCTTGTATTTGTCCTTGGTCTTCTTCAGGGTTAGCTCAATCCGGTTTTTCAGTACTAAATTTTTTATCGAGCGTTCCCAACCTTCCATTCTTTGTTATCAACTTTTGGCCGTTTAGACCATCTACAATTTTGCTGTTTCCTCTGCATTTAATGCTACCATATCTGAATCATCGGTTATCAATCCGAGGTGGTTTCAAGAGAATTGTGTTTTTAGATGATTAAACGCTGATGGTAATATGGTGGAATATAAAAGGTTTCCCGACAACAATAAAAAAGCACGCATACATGTCAAGGTTATAATAAGGTTGTTTTGAACGAAAAGTCGAGGTTGACTTGCTGGAGCTGTGACAAAATTTGCTACTTTGAAAGGGATTACCAAGTTATTTTGGGTAATAATAACACTAAAGGAAGTAGCACAGCTACGTGCTAAACGTTTACTCAGTTTCTGAGTGTTTTTCAGGTGCATAACTATATGCATCAATCTTTTCTTCCGTAGATGAAATGCGGTTGATTCATCCTCTCTATTAAGGAGTTTTCAAGATTCATGAAAGGTTTGAACGCAGATTATAATCGTCAAGATACAAATGAGGTTTAAGATGAAATCAAGTGGCAAACTTGAAGAAATGTGTAGTTTCATATGTTATAATCAATATTTTAATTCATTTTAATTGTCCAATGTTTGCAGTCCACTGTTAGTAGTCCACAGTTAGTAATTCAATAATTCATATATAGTTTAATATATAATATTCGAATTAATTAATACGTGTCGTGACCCATTATATACATGTCTCAGACTCGATCACAACTCAAAGTATATATATTATTTTAGAATCAACCTCAACCCTGTATAGAGAACTTGATCATTACTGCATATAGAGTGTCTATGGTTATTCCAAATAATATATATAGATAATTTCGATATGATATGTCAAAACATTGTATACGTGTCCCGATATTTAAAGTGCGTAAAATAAATAATAGAAATTAAATAACGATAAATAAAATTGCTAGAATTAAAATTGCAATAATTAAATTGCGATAATTAAATTGCGATAATTATAATGTAACAGGGAATTAGGAACAGTTAGCTGGGAACAGTTAGCTAGAATTTTGTTAGCGTGGTTTCTTAACAAAATTTCTCGTAGTTAATTTGTTTGTTTCTAACAAATTTTATTTTGTCCAATGTTTTCTTCATTATGCCACTTGTTGGATTCTGATAAGTTAAAATCCAAATATAAAATTGAATGAAAATGGTTATTATGTGATGAACGGATTCGTATATCTGTGGATGTAAGTAGGATAGTAATTGACTGTTAAATCAGATTCGAAGAATGTACAGTGTAACTTATTAATGTGAAATCTAAATATTCCTCGGGTATTACCTACCCGTTAAAATATTTTCACCATTAACAGTTTGTACAAAAGAATTTTTAATTACAACCTTTATGGAAACATATATACATATATATTTTCTTCAGATGTAATCATGGATTTAATGAGTCAATATGATATTAAACTCATTTGATTTACCGTTAGATCAAGAATATATAATCTCTAAAATATTAGAGATTACATAATCATCATGAAGAACGAAGATAGCTGATGTAGAATAAGATGTAGAACGAAGATTATGCTCGAGGTATAGATTACGATGTTGAGGCATGTGATGTTGAAACTTGGGTTGTTGGTGGTACTGTTAGTGCAAGTGGTGTTGTTGAAGCTGGTACATTTTGCACCACGTTTTCCAAATTGATTACTCGAGCGCGAAGCTCGTTGACTTCTTCCATTATTCCGGGATGATTGTCGGTCAGGAATAGTGGATGAATAAGGTTTAGAATTGTGGATAGAATATAATCGTGTCGAGCTACTCTAGAAATGAGGCTGAAAATGGTGTTTCGGATAGGTTCGCAGGTAAGTGCTTCAGGTTCATCGCCAAGAGGTGAATTCGGTTGGTGGAAGGGATCGCCTTCTTCTCATCTCCATCGGTTAAGTCGACTATGAACCCATCAGATGAATTGAGGATGGCTGATTGGTTGATTCACTTGGGTGACGCTGCTTCTGGAGCTTAGGTGAATATCCATGTCGAAATAGTTGTCGGAATAATTATCGGAATAGCTATCGAAATATGATGGACTCGAACTGGTTAAGGGATTCATATCGTATGATCAGATGAAGTATTTTAGATAAAAAATAGATAATAGGATGTAGATTAGTACCCTGCAATACATAATTTACATATGCATATATAATACTAAAATCCCATAAGTTACGGAGGAATCTACGGAAGCTGTCAGGCAAAGGTAACAATAACAAATACGCTAAGATATGAATTTATCTATACACTTTCTATGCAATAGAGGCAGTAAGACGTGTCTAGACTTTAAGGATGATAAGCAAATAATTTTCGACACTAAATGATAAGCAAACCTTTTGACATGCAGACACGATCGAAGTCCAGACCCACTAATGCGTCTAAACAATTATCAGTTAGACACACTAATGCAAGACCTGGTTCGCTAAGACCACCGCTCTGATACCAACTGTCATACCCCGCCCTAATCCTGCTGGATGAAGTCATCAACATTTGGTCCCATTGCAAGGTACTGTCCTAATTATGCCATGTGCGACTCCATGAGATATCTTTATAATGAGCAAATGCACAGCGGAAGATTTCTTTCATACCTGAGAATAAACATGCTTTAAAGTGTCAACTAAAAGGTTGGTGAGTTCATAGGTTTATCGTAATCAATAATTTCCATATTTTAATAGACGACAAGATTTCAGATATTTAATTGTACACGTAACCCGAGTACAAAAATAATACGCGTAACCCGCGAATTAAAAATTTATTCATATGGTGAACACCTGGTAATCGACATTAACAAAAATGCATCTAGAATATCCCCATCATTCCGGGGCTCTCATCGGACATGATAAAATCGAAGTACTAAAGCATCCGTAACCCAGATGGGGTTTGTTAGGCCCAATAGATCTATCTTTAGGATTCGCGTCAATTACAGTTTCTGTTCCCTAATTCTTAGATTACCAGACTAAAAAGGGTGATATTCGATTCGATAATCTAGCCATAGAATGTAGTTTTGAGTACTTGTGTCTATTTCGTAAAACATTTATAAAATCAGCGCATGTATTCTCAGTCCCAAAAATATATATTGCAAAAACATTTAAAAAGGGAGCAAATGAAACTCACGATACGATATTTTGTAGTAAAAATATGCATACGACGATACTGAACAAATCAAGTATATATATTAACACATTGTAATATTAATCAACTAACTTTATATATATTCTATAATATATATAGATGAATATCCTTATATATTATTATATTAATCCTTATAATTCATTATAATACTTATATGTTGTATACGCTTTAATAAATGTTATATTAATATAAATAATACTATATTAGTTAATATATTTAAAATCTTATAATATATGTAATAAAAATATATTTTCTATAAATATCTTTTGTTTATAAAAATAATAATTGTAATAATAATAAAATAATGATAATAATAATATTAATGATAAAAGTATTAATAATAATGTTAAAAATAATAATAATAATAATAATGATATATATAATAAATAATAATAATGATAATAAAAATAAATAAAATATTATATGTTAATAATAATAATAATATTTGTGATAATAATAATGTTAATGCTATTAATAATAATAATACCACTTTTACTAATAATAATAATAAAAATGATAATAATAATAATAATAATAATAATAATATGTAATAATAGGGATGATTAAAATTATACCATCCTAATCATCTTCGTCATTCGGTTATCATTTTTATCGTCATCACCATCATTCAAAATTATAATCATGATCATAATCATAATTTGTGTAACCTCTCCATCATCATAACACCGTTTATCATCATCATTACACACATTATTCACGTACATCATACATCATGGCACTTAATTCATCATCATCATCATTAAATAATCATCTTAACCATATCTAACATCGTCATCATTTTCATGATTATAACATCATAAACTTTTCGTCATCATCATCATACATTAACATTCATCATCATATAACGTATCATTCATTTTCATAAATCGCCATCTTTATATCAAGAGTTACCATTCCACAAAAAAAATTACTTCAAAACACTTTGGGCCGTCCAAGAAAGATAACCAGGCCCAAAACGAGTTAGTCCATCAAAAACCCCAAAAGATCACGAGGCCCAATCTGGCAGGCTAGTCCTCGGCCCAACTGCATTTAAAAGCTTTCGGCCCAACTGAATTTAAATGCTCTCAGCCCAACTGACTTTAAATGCCCTCGGCCCAACCAAGAAATAAAATCACGGCCCCAATCTGCTTTATAGGATTCAATTTTTCCCCCTCTTCGTTAACTGTTTCTGCCCCAAACGAAACCATCTGCAACTCGTGTTTCTGTTTCCAATAACTTTCAACATAACAAGAAAACCCCACTTGGAATATATAGATAAAGTGATGAAAGAGTGGGAAACATGCTAGGAAAGTGGGATCTTATTTTATATTTTTTTTGGTGTATGGGGACTACTAAAAACTTGTCTTTGCTTTTCTGTTACAACTTACAAAAAAAAAAAACGATTCCTATAAAACAGATTGGGGCCGTGATTTTATTTCTTGGTTGGGCCGAGAGTATTTAAAGTCAGTTGGGCTGAGAGCATTTAAATTCAGTTGGGCCGAGAGCTTTTATGTGATGGCCCCGAAAATTTCATATTAATAAATTAATTACAGGATAAATGTGTTCGAAACGATAAGCGAACCTATTATGTTGAGTCTTAAAACTTTTTGAACTAGTTTACACATTCATGTACCTTTCGATTTTTTTTCGACGATTCACGAACGTCATAACCTGTGATAATTATAAAAATCACTTTGCTACAGTAAAACACTATTTGCTACAGTGAAAACGACTTTGCTACAGTAAAAAACTATTTGCTACAGTGAAAACAACTTTGCTACAGTAAACACTATTTGCTACAGTAACACTATTTGCTACAGTGAACACTATTTGCTGCAGTGAACACTATTTGCTGCAGTAACACTATTTGCTACAGTATTTTTATGTCGACGTACTAGCAAACAAAAGCGGATCAGGCGGCCATGCGATCGCATGGCAAATACACTACAAACCCATGTGATCACATGGGCTACAGGAAATGCAAAAGTACTATAAATACGCCAGTTTTCTGCGCGACTCATCACACTCTTCTTATTCTGTAATCTATATTTATATTTATAATTTTAATTTTAATTTTAAGTTTGATAATAATAAAGTATATTCGAGGGTATTTTAATTCGGGTTTCAAACCGTTTTAAGCTAAGGAAATATTGCGTATTGTTCGGGGTATTGTTCTTGAATCCAAGACCAACCATACAGTCATCCACTATCTTTACATCTACGTAATTTGCCTACAATATTGAACCTCAATATTGAACCGTGAGTTTATAGTCTCCCTTTTTAAATACTTTAAATTTTTTTGATCTGAGAATACATGTAATTTATTTTAAACGCAATAAGACACAAGTACATACTAAATTCTACACTGAGTTAAACCAAAAATCCCTTAGATTTGGTAACTATTAGCTGCCAGTACATAGGATATGGACTGATGGGCGCGAATAATTGTATATGGATCCATAGGGCTTGACATCCCCGTCCGAGCTAGAGCGTTAGCCTTTTAACAGACCTATGTTATTTGAGTTTATGACACGTTGGTTTGCGTGTATTAAAATGAATGGGGTAATTTTCATTATAGCATTAAGTTTAGTTACCAGGGTGCTCTGTTACATAGAATCTATTGATAAACTTTTGATGAAATCTTGTGGTCTATCTTTATATACTTATGACTCGAGCAATTAAACCTATAACACACCAACATTCGTGTTGACCTTTTTATCATGTTTTATTCTCAGGTCCTTAGACTACTTCCATTGTGATGTGCTTGTTGCCTGTATGGAGTCTCTCATGCTTTGTATAAAGTCTATTGCATTCGAAATAAAACTGAGTTGTGTAATTAATAATTTGACTGTGATGTCAAACTGTATGATAAAAACTTATGTATTTTGGGAATTTGCTTATACCTAAGCACTCACCCACATACTTATAACTTTCTATGTTTAGAAAGTCACTTATTTTAATGAATGTAATATTTTATCAAAACGTATCATATAGAGGTCAAAACCTCACTGTGGAATCAATGATTAACGTGCTGTGTCAATAGCGATTTTGACGGGTCGTTACAGTTGGTATCAAAGCTTGAGGTTATAGGAAACCAGAATTTGCATTAATGTGTTTAACTGGTAATTGTTAGGATGCATTAGTGAGTCTGGACTATGACCATATCTGTTTTTACCGATTTTTGCTTATCATTTTGTCAAAAACATTATATGTGATATATTTATATACTAACGTAATTGTTGTTTCAATTATGTGATAGATGACTTCTTCTAATCCTATCATTTTGTACGACAAAATCAGACACTGAATCTATTCTATCCACAACTGAAAAGGGCGTTCCAATACATATTAAAGAAGAAATTGTGTTAGCTGGGGAATCTCAACTTCAGGTTAACCCAGAGGAGGTCCCAGCTTCACCCAGCTCTAGTTTTTCGGAGCCACAGTATCATTGGCATGGACCCATGATCCCTGGAATAAATGAGGATCGTCCATTTCTAAACGAACATGGACATTGGGCCAGATTACGCCTGGCAGATATCGGCTCATGACTACCGGTCGAACACATCCTACACATGACTCAGACAGTTCATTAGGTGAGATCAGTGAGGGGGAGGAGGAAGTAAAGGAGATTACAGAAAAAAAAGTTAACAAAGAAAAGGAACCTGTAGTCACCAACCCAGAATTGCCAAATCTAAAAATTAATAAAGCAATTGTTACTCATAATATTACTATCCCTAGTCACCCTTCTCTTAAAAACTCTATTGAGGTATCAAGTACCTCAGAACCCCAACAAAAATATAAACTTACCGCTCGAATAAGCGATATTCCAGTACCTGATAACAAGAAGCCTCGCCGCTTTTAAAAACCATTTCCGCTACGACATCACTTCACGCAGTGTATACTATTAATTAGTGTGCTTTACTTTATCTTTCATATGTTTTATGTAAAATAAACTTATGTGAAATAGTGGTATTGTATTGTTGTACGATAATACATTGAAGAATAAAGCGTGAAATTATAATGCATTAGTTTTTCATAATAGAATATTATTTGAACGGTAGTAGTTAATTGTTTTATTAAGCTATTAAGTATGAACTTTAACGGGTAGGTAATACCCTAAGAAATAATTATAAAACGCTAATAAGAAGAAAAGGCTTTTATAATAATTGGTTCATATTATTAATATGCCACAATGTACCATTAATTACTCGCTACATTTATAATATTCTACGTGATTAAATTATCTTATATGTTTATTGAAGAAACATGTCTCAAATGTCGGATGCTGAGTTTGAGGAACTAGTCGAGAAACGTGTGAATGAAAGAATTTCTGCAGCCGAGGCAGCAAAAGCAGCAACTGAAGCAGTAGCCAAAGCAACAAGGATGCAAACCAAAGATGTTTTGTGGGACCGAGGGACCAGTCGGTCTAACCCGATGGTTTGAAAAGATGGAGTCCGTTTTCAAAATCAGTAATTGTGCGGACGGAGACAAGTCAAAGTATGTTTCGTGCACATTGCAAGACGGTGCACTTACTTGGTGGAACAATTATGCTAAAGCAGAAGGAGTAGATACGGCATATGATATCTCTTAGGAAGAACTGAAAAAGATGCTAATCGAGGAGTATTGTACTCGAAACGAGATCAGAAAAATGGAATCTGAGTTACGTAATCTGAAGGTTTTCGGCGCGAATCTCAATAACTATGAAAAGCATTTCATGGAACTAGCCTTGTTGTGTCCCGAATTGGTGCCAAACGAGAAACGAAAGATAGAAATGTATATTGACGGTTTATCGATCAATATCAAAGGAAATGTTACATCGTCCAAACCGAATACGATGCAGGAAGCCATGACAATGGCACACCAACTCATGGACCAGATCACAGAGAGTTCGATTAAGGAACCAATTACTGAAGTCAAGACAACTGAAGGAAAGAGGAAATGGGAAGACTATAAGGGCAAAAGTACTCACCTGAAGAAACAAGAAACTTTTAAAGGTAAACAAGATGGGGCAACTGCTAGTCCAAACTATAAGGGACCCCATCTATTCTGCAAAAGATGTTACACACATCATGCAGGTTATTGCCAAGTGGTCTGTGATAAGTGCAACAAGAAAGGACATGTGGCGAAAGATTGTTATGCCACCGTTTCTGAAGTAAAGTCAAAACCGACCGATGTCAAGAAATTTTTTCGATGCGAGAAGCCTAGTCACTTTATAAATCAATGCCCTGATAAGGAGAAGAACAAAGAACCCGCACGTAGGAGGGCATTTAATGTTAGTGCCAGTGAAGCACGTGAGGATCCTAATCTTGTCACGGGTACGTTTACCGTTAATAATCAACTAGCTTCTATTATGTTTGATACGGGTGCTGATAGAAGTTATATGTGTAAAGATTTTAGTTCTAAACTAAAATGTGTATCATTGCCTCTAGATGATAAATATACTATTGAATTAGCTAATGGTAAACTGATAAAAGCCGATAAAATTTACCATGGTTGCGAAATAAATCTCGCTGGTGAAACCTTCAAAATCGATTTAATACCCGTAGAATTAGGAAGTTTTGACGTAATCGTTGGCATGGACTGGATGTCCAAAACAAGAGCGGAAGTTGTTTGCGCTGAGAAAGCAATCCGCATCCCTCGAAAGGATGAAACGTCATTAATGATTTATGGGGAGAAAAGCAACTCGAAGCTGAACCTTATCAGCTGTATGAAGGCCCAGAAACTTATAAGAAAAGGTTGTTATGCTATTATGGCATACGTAAAGAAGATCGATACTGAAGAAAGAAGCATTGATGACATGTTGGTTGTAAGAAAATATCCTGAAGTATTTCCAGAAGAATTACCAGGGCTACCTCCACACAGATGTGTAGAATTCCAGATTGATCTTGTACCAGGAGCCCACCTGTAGCCCGATCCCCATATAGACTTGCACCTTCAGAAATGCAAGAATTACAAAACCAGTTGCAAGAATTATCGGACCGTGGATTTATTCCTCCCAGCTTTTCACCTTGGGGTGCTCCTATTCTGTTCGTCAAGAAGAAGGATGGATCTATGAGAATGTGCATAGATTACCGAGAATTAAACAAATTAACGATTAAGAATCGGTACCCATTATCGAGGATTGATGATTTGTTTGATCAATTGCAAGGATCAAGTGTTTATTCTAAGATTGATCTACGCTTCAGATATCATCAGCTGAGAGTGAAGGAAGAAGATGTTCCTAAAGCCGCGTTTAGAACCCGTTACGGTCACTACGAATTTTTAGTCATGCCTTTTAGATTGACTAATGCTCCAGCAGTATTCATGGATCTAATGAATCGCATCCGTAGACCGTATTTAGACAAATTTGTCATTGTTTTTATCGACAACATATTGATTTACTCGAAGAACAAGGAAGAACATGAGCAACACTTAAGACTTCTACTAGAGGTACTCAAGAAAGAAGAATTGTAAGCAAAATTTTCAAAATGTGATTTCTGGTTACAAGAAGTACAGTTTTTGGGCCATGTTGTCAGTAAACATGGAATTAAAATTGACCCTGCCAAGATCGAAGCCATTAGTAAATGGGAAACACCGAAGACTCCAACACAAATATGCCAATTCTTAGGTCTTGCTGGTTACTACCGAAGATTCATTCAAGATTTCTCTAAAATTGCCAAACCCTTAACTGCATTGACTCAAAAGGGAAAGAAGTATGATTGGTCCACGGAACAAGAATCCTCATTCCAGTTATTAAAGAAGAAGTTAACGTCTGCACCCCTTTTGTCATTACCGGAAGGAAATGATGATTTAGTGATCTATTGTAACGCTTCGCGCCAAGGTTTAGGATGTGTATTAATGCAATGCACAAAAGTTATCGCATATGCCTCACGACAACTAAAAATTCATGAAAAGAACTATACGACGCACAATTTGGAACTTGGAGCAGTAGTTTTAGCACTCAAAATATGGAGACACTATCTATATGGCACCAAGTGTACAGTGTACACTGACCATAAGAGTCTTCAGCATATTTTTGATCAAAAACAACTCAACATGAGGCAACGTCACTGGGTAGAGTTGTTAAACGATTACGATTGTGAAATCCGTTACCACCCCGGAAAGGCTAATGTTGTAGCTGATGCCCTAAGTTGGAAAGAAAGAGTAAAACCTCTTAGGGTCCGAGCTTTGAACATTACAATTCGTACTGATCTCACAAAGCAAATTCAAGCAGCACAGTTAGAAGTTTTAAAAGAAGAAAACAAAAAAGGTGAAATGAGCAAAGGATTAGAAAAACAATTTGAAGTAAAAGTCGATGGAACCCTGTATTTTGTTGGTAGGATATGGGTACCAAGACATGGTAACCTAAGGCAACTAGTACTGGATGAAGCACACAAAACAAGGTACTCAATTCATCCAGGAAACGGGAAAATGTACCACGATCTCAAGAAGTTCTATTGGTGGCCTAATATGAAGACGGAAATTGCTACTTTTGTAAGAAAATGTTTGACGTGTGCAAAGGTCAAAGCTGAGCACCAAAAGCAGTCAGGATTACTGCAACAACCAGAAATTCCGCAGTGAAAATGGGAAAGAATAACCATGGATTTCATTACGAAATTGCCAAGGACTGCAAGTAGTCATGATACTATTTGGGTGATAGTTGATCGTCTAACTAAATCAGCTCACTTTCTACCAATAAAGGAGACAGACAGTATGGAGAAATTAGCACGCCTATATTTGAAGGAAGTAGTTTCCAGGCATGGTGTACCCATCTCCATCATATCTGATCGCGACACCCGATTCACCTCACGTTTTTGGCAGTCATTACAAAAAGCATTGGGAACTCGATTAGATATGAGCACCGCTTATCACCCACAGATAGATGGTCAAAGTTAAAGAACAATACAAACATTGGAAGACATGTTACGGGTGTACGTGATTTACTTTGGAATTAGTTGGGATCGACACTTACCGTTGGCAGAATTTTCATACAATAACAGCTGTCATACGAGCATCAACGCAGCGCCATTTGAAGCACTTTACGGTAGAAAGTGAAAATCTCCTATTTGTTGGAGTGAAGTAGGAGAAAGACAACTTATCGGACCAGAAATTATTCACGAAACCACCGAAAAGATCATTCAAATACAACAGCGATTGAAAACGGCCATGAGTCGCCAAAAGAGTTATGCTGATGTAAGAAGAAAACCGCTAGAATTTCAAGTGGGCAACAAAGTCATGTTGAAAATGTCACCCTGGAAAGGCGTTATATGATTCGGTAAACGAGGAAAGCAAAGTCCTATGTAAGTAGGACACTTTGAAATCACCGAAAGAATTGGAGCAGTTGCTTATCGATTAAAGCTACTGCAATAACTTAGTAGTGTTCACGACAAATTTCACGTATCAAATTTGAAAAAATGTTTAGCTGAAGAGGATGTCATAATTCCTCTTGAAGAAATACGAATCATTGATAAACTCCATTTTATCGAAGAACCTGTTGAAATCATGGACCGTGAAGTCAAACAATTAAAACAAAGCAAAATACCGATAGTTAGAGTTCGTTGGAACGCTAGACGAGGACCTGAGTTTACTTGGAAACGTGAAGATCAAATGGAGCAAAAGTATCCACATTTGTTCACTGATATCGCTCATAAAACAGGTACTACTCAAAATTTTGGGACGAAATTTTCTTTAACGGGGAGGTACTGTGATGACCCAGAAAATTTCCTATTAATAAATTAATTACAGGATAAATGTGCCTGACACGATAAGCGAACCTATTATGTTGAGTCTTAAAACTTTTTGAACTAGTTTACACATTCATGTACCCTTCAATTTTTTTTCGACGATTCACGAACGTCATAACATGTGATAATTATAAAAATCACTTTGCTACAGTGAAACACTATTTGGTAAAGTGAAAACGACTTGCTACAGTAAACAGTATTTGCTACAGTAAACACTATTTGCTAAAGTAACACTATTGCTACAGTATTTTTATGTCGACGGACTAGCAAACAAAAGCGGATCAGGAGGCCACGCGATCGCATGGCAAATACACTACAAACCCATGCGATCGCATGGGCTACCAGAAATGCAAAAGTACTATAAATACGCTAGTTTTCTGCTCGACTCATCACACTCTTCTTATTCTGTAATTTATATTTATATTTATAATTTTAATTTTAATTTTACGTTTAATAATAATAAAGTATATTCGAGGGTGTTTTAATTCGGGTTTCAAACCGTTTTAAGCTAAGGAAATATTGGGTATTGTTCGGGGTATTGTTCGTGAATCCAAGACCAACCATACAGTTATCCACTATCTTTATGTCTACGTAATTTGCCTACAATATTGAACCTCAATATTGAACCGTGAGTTTATAGTCTCCCTTTTTAAATACTTTAAATATTTTTGGGCTGAGAATACATGCAATTTATTTTAAACGCAATAAGACACAAGTACATACTAAATTCTACACTGAGTTAAACCGAAAATCCCTTAGCTTTGGTAACTAGTAGCTGCCAGTACATAGGATATGGACTGGTGGGCGCGAATAATTGTATATGGATCCATAGGGCTTGACATCCCCGTCCGAGCTAGAGCGCTAGCCTTTTAACGGACGTATGTTATTTGAGTTTATGACACGTTGGTTTGCGTGTATTAAAACAAATGGGGTAATTTTCATTATAGCATTAAGTTTAGTTACCAGGGTGCTCTGTTACGTAGAATCTATTGATAAACATTTGATGAAATCTTGTGGTCTATCTTTATATACTTATGACTCGAGCAATTAAACCTATAACTCACCAACATTCGTGTTGACCTTTTTATCATGTTTTATTCTCGGGTCCTTAGACTGCTTCCGCTGTGATGTGCTTGTTGCCTGAATGGAGTCTCTCATGTTTTGTATAAAGTCTATTGCATTCGAAATAAAACTGCGTTGTGTAATTAATAATTTGACTGTGATGTCAAACTGTATGATAAAAACTTATGTATTTTGGGAATTTACTTATACCTAAGCACTCACCCACATGCTTATAACTTTCTATGTTTAGAAATTCACTTATTTTAATGAATGCAATATTTTATCAAAATGTATCATATAGAGGTCAAAACCTCACCGTGGAATCAATGATTAACGTGCTGCGTTAATAGCGATTTTGACGGGTCATTACATTTTAAATGCAGTTGGGCCGAGGACTAGCCTGCCTGATTGGGCCTCGTGATCTTTTGGGGTTTTTGATGGACTAACTCGTTTTGGGCCTAGTTATCTTTCTTGGACGGCCCAAAGTGTTTTGAAGTAATTTTTTTTGTGGAATGGTAACTCTTTATATAAAAATGGCGATTTATGAAAATGAATGATACATTATATGATGATGAATGTTAATATATGGTGATGATGACGAAAAGTTTATGATGTGATAATCATGAAAATGATGATGATGTTAGATATGGTTAAGATGATTATTTAATGATGATGATGATGATGAATTAAGTGCCATGATGTATGATGTACGTGAATGATGTTTGTAATGATGATGATAAACGGTGTTATGATGATGGAGAGGTTACACAATTTATGATTATGATCATGATTATAATTTTGAATGATGGTGATGACGATAAAAATGATAACCGAATGACGAAGATGATTAGGATGGTATAATTTTCATCATCCCTATTATTACATATTATTATTATTATTATTATTATTATTATCATTATTATTATCATTTTTATTATTATTATTAGTAAAAATGGTATTATTATTATTAATAGCATTAACATTATTATTATTATCACAAATATTATTATTATTATTAACATATAATATTTTATTTATTTTTATTATCATTATTATTATTTATTATTTATATCATTATTATTATTATTATTATTATTTTTAACATTATTATTAATACTTTTATCATTAATATTATTATTATCATTATTTTATTATTATTACAATTATTATTTTTGTAAACAAAAGATATTTATAGAAAATATATATTTATTACATATATTATAAGATTTTAAATATATTAACTAATATAGTATTATTTATATTAATATAACATTTATTAAAGTGTATACAACATACAAGTATTATAATAAATTATAAGGATTAATATAATTATATATAAGGATATTCATCTATATATATTATAGAATATATATAAAGTTAGTTGATTAATATTACAATGTGTTAATATATATACTTGATATAGGTTCGTGAATCCGAGGCCAACCCTACATTGTTCAGTATCGTCGTATGCATATTTTTACTACAAAATATCGTATCGTGAGTTTCATTTGCTCCCTTTTTAAATGCTTTTGCAATATATATTTTTGGGACTGAGAATACATGCGCTGATTTTATAAATGTTTTACGAAATAGACACAGGTACTCAAAACTACATTCTATGGATGGATTATCGAATCGAATAACACCCTTTTTAGTCTGATAATCTAAGAATTAGGAAACAGAAACCCTAATTGACGCGAATCCTAAAGATAGATCTATTGGGCCTAACAAACCCCATCTGGGTTACGGATGCTTTAGTACTTCGATTTTATCATGTCCGATGAGAGTCCCTGAATGATGGGGATATTCTAGATGCATTTTTGTTAATGTCGATTACCAGGTGTTCACCATATGAATGAATTTTTAATTCGCGGGTTACGCGTATTATTTTTTACTCGGGTTACGTGTACAATTAAATATCTGAAATCTTGTGGTCTATTAAAATATGGAAATTATTGATTACGATAAACCTATGAACTCACCAACCTTTTGGTTGACACTTTAAAGCATGTTTATTCTCAGGTATGAAAGAAATCTTCCGCTGTGCATTTGCTCATTTTAAAGATATTACATGGAGTCGCACATGGCATACTTAGGACAGTACCTAGCAATGGGACCAAATGTTGATGACTTCATCCAGGAGGATTAGGACGGGGTATGACATAAATAACTCACTTCTGAGCCCACGAGTCTCACGGAACTTTGATACGCTCCTTTTTATTCAAAAACGGTACCATTGTTGGTCACTCCTCAAAATTTCGGGACGAAATTTTCTTTAACAGGTGGGTAATGTAACGACCCGGCTTTTTCGACTTGCTTTTGTGCTTTGTGCTTTCACGAAACTGCGTATATGTGTGTACTGAGCTAGTTTATGCTCTGAGATCTTATTTAATGATTAATTACTTTTGTTAATATCCTACAACGTGCTATTAAGTGCGTAATCACTTAACTTGATCCCCAAATGCTTTTACGACCGTTGGTGTCACTTGACGTTTGAAATGAGCTATGTACTTGGTACACGTTTAACTTTGGTCATAATCGGAATATTATGACTACGAAATACTAATTGTTATTTTATAATAACAATTACTTGGGTTTTTGGATGCTTAATTACGCTTAGTAATTTACTAGAACACACTAGTTGGTCTTGTTGGACTTTCTACCTTGTCGGACCTTAGCCCACCCTACACTAGCTAGTGGACTATTTAATTAGCCCAATTATAATAAGTTAGTGACTCATAATAATGAAAGACAAATGCCCATTTATTAGAGAGAACATACTAGCATTTTTGTTAAGCATTATCCTTAATGTTGCATGTGATCCTAACATAAGCACCAACTTTATACAACCATTAACCAAAATATAAAAGTTGTCCCCCACTTATCCCCCTCCCTACCTACGGTTTAGATACCCTCCCCAAACCCTCATTTCCCATAAATACCAAGCTTATCCCATTCATTTCACACTTGATTTCATTTACAAATTACACACACTTACTCTCTAATTCTCTCTCTAGTCTTTTGATGTGTGCGAGGTGTAGTACGAAATAGATTATATTTTACTATGAAATACTATTAAATACGATAAACTTTTACACAAGTTATTTATTTATTTATTGAATGGATATACCTATGAAATGTCCCGTTCTTATTGATTAAAAACGTTCCATATTAATTGATTTCGTTGCGAGGTTTTGACCTCTATATGAGACGTTTTTCAAAGACTGCATTCATTTTTAAAACAAACCATAACCTTTATTTCATAAATAAAGGTTTAAAAAGCTTTACGTAGATTATCAAATAATGATAATCTAAAATATCATGTTTACACACGACCATTACATAATGGTTTACAATACAAATATGTTACATCGAAATCAGTTTCTTGAATGCAGTTTTTACACAATATCATACAAACATGGACTCCAAATCTTGTCCTTATTTTAGTATGCAACAGCAGAAGCTCTTAGTATTCACCTGAGAATAAACATGCTTTAAACATCAACAAAAATGTTGGTGAGTTATAGGTTTAACCTATATATATCAAATCGTAACAATAGACCACAAGATTTCATATTTCAATACACATCCCATACATAGAGATAAAAATCATTCATATGGTGAACACCTGGTAACCGACATTAACAAGATGCATATATAAGAATATCCCCATCATTCCGGGACACCCTTCGGATATGATATAAATTTCGAAGTACTAAAGCATCCGGTACTTTGGATGGGGTTTGTTAGGCCCAATAGATCTATCTTTAGGATTCGCGTCAATTAGGGTGTCTGTTCCCTAATTCTTTGATTACCAGACTTAATAAAAAGGGGCATATTCGATTTCGATAATTCAACCATAGAATGTAGTTTCACGTACTTGTGTCTATTTTGTAAATCATTTATAAAACCTGCATGTATTCTCATCCCAAAAATATTAGATTTTAAAAGTGGGACTATAACTCACTTTCACAGATTTTTACTTCGTCGGGAAGTAAGACTTGGCCACTGGTTGATTCACGAACCTATAACAATATATACATATATATCAAAGTGTGTTCAAAATATATTTACAACACTTTTAATATATTTTGATGTTTTAAGTTTATTAAGTCAGCTGTCCTCGTTAGTAACCTACAACTAGTTGTCCACAGTTAGATGTACAGAAATAAATTGATAAATAGTATCTTGAATCAATCCACGACCCAGTGTATACGTATCCCAGTATTGATCACAACTCAAACTATATATATTTTGGAATCAACCTCAACCCTGTATAGCTAACTCCAACATTCACATATAGAGTGTCTATGGTTGTTCCGAAATATATATAGATGTGTCGACATGATAGGTCGAAACATTGTATACGTGTCTATGGTATCTCAAGATTACATAATATACAATACAAGTTGATTAAGTTATGGTTGGAATAGATTTGTTACCAATTTTCACGTAGCTAAAATGAGAAAAATTATCCAATCTTGTTTTACCCATAACTTCTTCATTTTAAATCCGTTTTGAGTGAATCAAATTGCTATGGTTTTATATTGAACTCTATTTTATGAATCTAAACAGAAAAAGTATAGGTTTATAGTCGGAAAAATAAGTTACAAGTCATTTTTGTAAAGGTAGTCATTTCAGTCGAAAGAACGACGTCTAGATGACCATTTTAGAAAACATACTTCCACTTTGAGTTTAACCATAATTTTTGGATATAGTTTCATGTTCATAATAAAAATCATTTTCCCAAAATAAAAACTTTTAGAAAACAGCCCGCGGTGTTACTACGACGGCGTAAATCCGGTTTTACGGTTTTTTTTCGTGTTTCCAGGTTTTAAATCATTAAGTTAGCATATCATATAGATATAGAACATGTGTTTAGTTGATTTTAAAAGTCAATTTAGAAGGATTAACTTTTATTTGCGAACAAGTTTAGAATTAACTAAACTATGTTCTAGTGATTATAAGTTTAAACCTTCAAATAAGATAGCTTTATATGTATGAATCGAATGATGTTATGAACATCATTACTACCTCAAGTTCCTTGGATAAACCTACTGGAAATGAGAAAAATAGATCTAGCTTCAAAGGATCCTTGGATGGCTTGAAAGTTCTTGAAGCAGAATCATGACACGAAAACAATTTCAAGTAAGATTTCCACTCGAAATAAGATTGTTATAGTTATAGAAATTGAATTAAAGTTTGAATATGATTATTACCTTGTATTAGAAAGATAACCTACTGTAAGTAACAAAGGTTTCTTGATCTTGGATGATTACTTGGAATGGATTTAGAAAACTTGGAAGTAAACTTGCAATCTTGGAAGTATTCTTGATTTTATGAAACTAGAACTTTTGGAATTTATGAAGAACACTTAGAACTTGAAGATAGAACTTGAGAGAGATCAATTAGATGAAGAAAATTGAAGAATGAAAGTGTTTGTAGGTATTTTTGGTCGTTGGTGTATGGATTAGATATAAAGGATATGTAATTTTGTTTTCATGTAAATAAGTCATGAATGATTACTCATATTTTTGTAATTTTATGAGATATTTCATGCTAGTTGCCAAATGATGGTTCCCACATGTGTTAGGTGACTCACATGGGCTGCTAAGAGCTGATCATTGGAGTGTATATACCAATAGTACATACATCTAAAAGCTGTGTATTGTACGAGTACGAATACGGGTGCATACGAGTAGAATTGTTGATGAAACTGAACGAGGATGTAATTGTAAGCATTTTTGTTAAGTAGAAGTATTTTGATAAGTGTCTTGAAGTCTTTCAAAAGTGTATGAATACATATTAAAACACTACATGTATATACATTTTAACTGAGTCGTTAAGTCATCGTTAGTCGTTACATGTAAATGCTGTTTTAAAACCTTTAGGTTAACGATCTTGTTGAATGTTGTTAACCCATTGTTTATTATAACAAATGAGATGTTAAATTGTTATATTATCATGATATTATGATATATAATATATCTTAGTATGATATATATACAGTTAAATGTCGTTACAACGATAATCGTTACATATATGTCTCGTTTCGAAATCATTAAGTTAGTAGTCTTATTTTTACATATGTATTTCATTGTTAATACACTTAATAATATATTTACTTATCATTTAACATAATTAACCAAGTGTATCAATATCTTAATATGATTCATATGTACCTAGTAAGACATTGTTATAACGATAATCGTTATATATATCGTTTTCGAGTTTCTTAAATTAATAGTCTCATTTTTATGTATATAACTCATTGTTAAAATACCTAATGAGATACATACTTATAATAAAATCATGTTAACTATATATATAACCATATATATGTCATCGTATAGTTTTTACAAGTTATAACGTTCGTGAATCACCGGTCAACTTGGGTGGTCAATTGTCTATATGAAACCTATTTCAATTAATCAAGTCTTAACAAGTTTGATTGTTTAACATGTTGGAAACACTTAATCATGTAAATAACAATTTCATTTAATATATATATAAACATGGAAAAGTTCGGGTCACTACAGTACCTACCCGTTAAATAAATTTCGTCCCGAAATTTTAAGCAGTTGGAGGTGTTGACGTATCTTCTGGAAATAAATGCGGGTATTTCTTCTTCATCTGATCTTCATGCTCCCAGGTGAACTCGGGTCCTCTACGAGCATTCCATCGAACCTTAACAACCGGTATCTTGTTTTGTTTAAGTCTCTTAACCTCACGATCCATTATTTCGACGGGTTCTTTAATGAATTGAAGTTTTTCATTGATTTGGATTTCGTCCAACGGAATAGTGAGATATTCTTTAGCAAAACATTTCTTCAAATTTGAGACATGGAAAGTGTTATGTACAGCCGCGAGTTGTTGAGGTAGCTCCAGTTGGTAAGCTACTGGTCCGACACGATCTATAATCTTGAATGGTCCAATGTACCTTGGATTTAGTTTCCCCCGTTTACCAAATCGAACAATGCCTTTCCAAGGTGAAACCTTAAGCATGACCATATCTTTTCTTTTACTGTCCGCGTAGCTCTTTTGTCGACTCTGGGCGGTTTTCAATCTTTGTTGAATTTGGATGATTTTCTCGGTAGTTTCTTGTATTATCTCAGGACCCGTAATCTGTCTATCCCCCACTTCACTCCAACAAATCGGAGACCTACACTTTCTACCATAAAGTGCTTCAAACGGCGCCATCTCAATGCTTGAATGGTAGCTGTTGTTGTAGGAAAATTCTGCTAACGGTAGATGTCGATCCCAACTGTTTCCGAAATCAATAACACAAGCTCGTAGCATGTCTTCAAGCGTTTGTATCGTCCTTTTGCTCTGCCCATCAGTTTGTGGATGATAGGCAGTACTCATGTCTAGACGAGTTCCCAATGCTTGCTGTAATGTCTGCCAGAATCTTGAAATAAATCTGCCATCCCTATCAGAGATAATAGAGATTGGTATTCCATGTCTGGAGACGACTTCCTTCAAATACAGTCGTGCTAACTTCTCCATCTTGTCATCTTCTCTTATTGGCAGGAAGTGTGCTGACTTGGTGAGACGATCAACTATTACCCAAATAGTATCATAACCACTTGCAGTCCTTGGAAATTTAGTAATGAAATCCATGGTAATGTTTTCCCATTTCCATTCCGGGATTTCAGGTTGTTGTAGTAGACCTGATAGTTTCTGATGTTCAGCTTTGACCTTAGAACACGTCAAACATTCTTCTACATATTTAGCAATATCGGCTTTCATACCTGGCCACCAAAAATGTTTCTTAAGATCCTTGTACATCTTCCCCGTTCCAGGATGTATTGAGTATCTGGTTTTATGAGCTTCTCTAAGTACCATTTCTCTCATATCTCCAAATTTTGGTACCCAAATTCTTTCAGCCCTATACCGGGTTCCATCTTACCGAATATTAAGATGCTTCTCCGATCCTTTGGGTATTTCATCCTTTAAATTTTCCTCTTTTAAAACTCTTTGTTACGCCTCCTTTATTTGAGTAGTAAGGTTAGTGTGAATCATTATATTCATAGATTTTACTCGAATGGGTTCTCTGTCCTTTCTGCTCAAGGCCTTCGGCTACCACATTTGCCTTCCTCGGGTGGTAACGAATCTCAAAGTCGTAATCATTCAACAATTCAATCCACCTACGCTGCCTCATATTCAGTTGTTTCTGATTAAATATGTGTTGAAGACTTTTGTGGTCGATATATATAATACTTTTGACCCCATATAAGTAGTGCCTCCAAGTCTTTAATGCAAAAACAACCGCGCCTAATTCCAAATCATGCGTCGTATAATTTTGCTCGTGAATCTTCAATTGTCTAGACGCATAAGCAATCACCTTCGTCCGTTGCATTAATACACAACCGAGACCTTGCTTTGATGCGTCACAATGAATCACAAAATCATCATTCCCTTCAGGCAATGAAAATATAGGTGCCGTAGTTAGCTTTTTCTTCAATAATTGAAACGCCTTCTCTTGTTCATCCTTCCATTCAAATTTCTTCCCTTTATGCGTTAATGCAGTCAAGGGTTTTGCTATTTTGGAGAAATGTTGGATGAATCTTCTGTAGTAACCAGCCAATCCTAAAAATTGACGTATATGCTTCGGAGTTTTTTGGGTTTCCCACTTTTCAACGGTTTCGATCTTTGCCGGGTCCACCTGGATACCTTCTTTGTTCACTATGTGACCGAGGAATTGAACTTCTTCCAACCAAAATGCACACTTTGAAAACTTAGCGTACAGTTTTTCTTTCCTCAATACTTCTAGCACTTTTCTCAAATGTTCTTCGTGCTCTTGATCATTCTTTGAGTAAATAAGTATGTCATCGATGAAAACAATGACAAACTTGTCAAGATATGGCCCACACACTCGGTTCATAAGGTCCATGAACACAGCTGGTACGTTAGTCAATCCAAACGGCATAACCATAAACTCGTAATGACCATAACGCGTCCTAAAAGCAGTTTTTGGAATATCATCCTCCTTTACTCGCATTTGATGATATCCAGAATGTAAATTGATCTTCGAATAAACCGACGAGCCTTGTAGTTGATCAAATAAGTCGTCAATTCTCGGCATGGATAACGGTTTTTGATGGTAAGTTTGTTCAACTCTCTGTAGTCAATACAAAACCTAAATGTACCATCCTTCTTCTTGACAAACAAAACAGGAGCTCCCCATGGTGATGTGCTTGGTCGAATGAAACCATGTTCTAATAGTTCTTGCAGTTGGCTTTGTAGTTCTTTCATCTCGCTGGGTGCGAGTCTATAAGGAGCACGAGCTATTGGTGCAGCTCCTGGTACAAGATCTATTTGAAATTCAACAGATCGATGTGGAGGTAGTCCCGGTAATTCTTTCAGAAATACATCTGGAAATTCTTTTGCGACGGGAACATCATTGATGCTCTTTTCTTCAGTTTGTACTTTATCTACGTGTGCTAGAACACCATAGCAACCTTTTCTTATTAGTTTTTGTGCCTTCAAATTACTAATAAGATGTAGCTTCATGTTGCCCTTTTCTCCGTACACCATTAAGGGTTCTCCTTCTTCTCGTACAATGCGAATTGCATTTTTATAACATACGATCTCTGCTTTCACCTTCTTCAGCCAGTCCATGCCAACTATTACATCAAAACTCCCTAACTCTACTGGTATCAAATCAATCTTAAATATTTCGCTACCCAGTTTAATTTCTCGATTCCGGCATATATTATCTGCTAAAATTAATTTACCGTTTGCTAATTCGAGTAAAAATTTACTATCCAATGGCGTCAATGGACAACTTAATTTAGCACAAAAATCTCTACTCATATAGCTTCTATCCGCACCCGAATCAAATAAAACGTAAGCAGATTTATTGTCAATAAGAAACGTACCCGTAACAAGCTTCGGGTCTTCCTGTGCCTCTGCCGCATTAATATTGAAAACTCTTCCGCGGCCTTGTCCATTCGTGTTCTCCTGGTTCGGGCAATTTCTAATAATGTGGCCAGGTTTTCCACATTTATAACAAACTACATTCGCATAACTTGCTCCGACACTACTTGCTCCGCCATTACTCGTTCCGACACCATTTGTTCCTTTCGTTCTGTTAACCCCTGATCCGTAGACCTCACACTTCATCGTGCTATGACCATTTCTTTTACACTTGTTACAAAATTTGGTGCAGAACCCCGAGTGATACTTTTCACACCCTTGGCATAGCTGCTTCTGATTGTTGTTGTTGTTGTTGCGGTTGTTATTGTTGATGGGATGATTGTTGTAGTTGCTGTTGCTGTTGTTGTTGTTGTTGTTGTTGTTGTTGTTGTTGTTGTTGTTGTTGTTGTTGTTGTTGTTGTTGTTGTTGTTGTTGTTGTTTTTGTTGTTGTTGTTGTTGTTGTTGTTGTTGTTGTTGTTGTTGTAGTTGTTGTTGTTGTTGTTGGGCCATTTGTTGTAGTTGCGATTGATGTTGCGATTGTTGGGATAATTGTTGCGATTATTATTGTAATTGCTGTTGTTGTTGTATTGGTGATTCTTATCACCGTTTTCCTCCCACTTTCTTTTGACTTGCTTCACATTGGCCTCTTCAGCCGTCTGTTCTTTAATTCTTTCCTCTCTGGTTCACTAGTTTGTGAGCCATTCTACATGCCTGTTGTATGGAGGCGGGCTCGTGTGAACTTATATCTTCTTGGATTCTTTCCGGTAATCCTTTCACAAACGCGTCGATCTTCTCTTCCTCATCTTCGAACGCTCCCGGACACAATAGGCACAATTCTGTGAATCGTCTTTTGTACGTGGTAATATCAAATCCTTGGGTTCGTAACCCTCTAAGTTCTGTCTTGAGCTTATTGACCTCGGTTCTGGGACGGTACTTCTCGTTCATCAAGTGCTTGAATGCTGACCACGGTAGTGCGTACACATCATCTTGTCCCACTTGCTCTAGATAGGTATTCCACCATGTTAACGCAGAACCTGTGAAGGTATGCGTAGCGTACTTCACTTTGTCCTCTTCAGTACACTTACTTATGGCAAACACCAATTCGACCTTCTCGGTCCACCGTTTCAATCCGATCGGTCCTTCGGTTCCATCAAATTCCAAAGGTTTGCAGGAAGTGAATTCTTTGTAGGTGCATCCTACACGATTTCCTGTACTGCTAGATCCAAGGTTATTGTTGGTATGTAGCGCAGCCTGTACTGCGGCTATGTTTGAAGCTAGAAAAGTACGGAATTCCTCTTCATTCATATTCACGGTGTGTCGAGTAGTCGGTGCCATTTCCTTCAAAATAGTCAAATGGAACAAGTTAATCATACAGAATATTAAGAGTAGTTAATAGTATTTCGTAGCATAATATGAACTCATTTATAAAAGCTTTTTCTTCATATTAGCATTTTATAAGTTTAAATTCGGGTAGTACCAACCCGTTAAGTTCATACTTAGTAGCTAATATACAATTCAACTATTACAATTCTATATGAAAAACTGATTATAATAATATTTCGCGTTTAAACTTTTATACAATATTTTACAAACTTACAATACCGCTTATTTTACATAAAGCATGAAATATAGCACACAATAACTTTGATACAAGATAGTTGTGAAGATAATTTTAGCTAGTACACAAGTCGTTCAGCAAAGGCAATAAAGATGTAATTCATACGTCCAGAAACAAGTCATGCATTCTGGTTTTACTAGGACTACTTCCCATCCTTGGTCTTGTGGAACATAACCGTTATGACCGTTGATAAGACAGCGTGTTGTAACGTCGTCAAAGGGACGAGGGTTACGTAATGACCAACAGTCTCGTAATAACCTAAAAACCTCATTTCTTACCCCAATTACCGACTCCGTCACTTGTGGGAACGTTTTGTTTAATAGTTGTAGCCCGATGTTCTTTTTCTCACCTTGGTGAGAAGCGAGCATTACTAACCCGTAAGCATAGCATGCTTCTTTATGTTGCATGTTAGCCGCTTTTTCTAAATCATGAAGTCCTATATTCGGATACATTGAGTCAAAATAATTTCTTAACCCGTTGCGTAAAATAGCATTTAGGTTCCCCGCAATATATGCGTCAAAGTAAACACATCGTAACTTATGGGTTTCCCAATGTGATATCCCCCATCTTTCAAACGAAAGTCTCTTATAAACCAAGACATTCTTGGAACGTTCTTCGAATGTCTTACAAACTGATTTCGCCGTAAATAGTTGTGCCGAAGAATTCTGACCGACTCTAGACAAGATTTCATCAATCATGTCTCCGGGTAGGTCTCTTAAAATATTGGGTTGTCTATCCATTTTGTGTTTTTATACTGTAAAATAGACAAGAGTTAGATTCATAAAAAAAAAAATACTTATTAATACAAGCAATTTTTACATATATCATAAAGCATAAGCACACTATATTACATATATTACACCACACGAATACAACTATCTTATTCCGACTCGCTCGTTTCTTCTTCTTCAGTTTTGGTTCGTTTTGCCAAGTTTCTAGGGATATATGATGTTCCCCTAATACGAGCTGTCGTTTTCCACAACGGTTTAGAAAAACCTGGTGGTTTAGAGGTTCCCGGGTCATTGTTACAACTTAAGGGCTTCGGGGGTTGACGATACATATAAAGTTCATCGGGGTTGGAATTAGATTTCTCTATTTTTATGCCCTTTCCCTTATTATTTTCTTTTGCCTTTTTAAATTCAGTTGGGGTAATTTCTATAACATCATCGGAATTCTCGTCGGAATCCGATTCATCGGAGAATTGGTAATCCTCCCAATATTTTGCTTCCTTAGTGGAAACACCATTGACCATAATTAACCTTGGTCGGTTGGTTGAGGATTTTCTTTTACTTAACCGTTTTATTATTTCCCCCACCGGTTCTATTTCCTCCTCCGGTTCCTCCTCTTCCGGTTCTGATTCTTCTTCCGGTTCTGATTCTTCTTCCGGTTCTTCTTCGGGAACTTGTGAATCAGTCCAATATATATTCGACTCTTCGTTATTATTTGGTGAGTCAATGGGATTTGTGCTAGAGGTAGATATCTATCACACAATATCAAACATGTTAAGAGATTAATATATCACATAATATATACATGTTAATAATATATAGTTTCCAACAAAAATGTGAAGCAATCATTTTTAAAGAAAACACGGTCGAAGTCCAGACTCACTAATGCATCCTAACAAACTCGATAAGACACACTAATGCAAATTTTCTGGTTCTCTAAGACCAACGCTCGGATACCAACTGAAATGTCCCGTTCTTATTGATTAAAAATGTTCCATATTAATTGATTTCGTTGCGAGGTTTTGACCTCTATATGAGACGTTTTTCAAAGACTGCATTCATTTTTAAAACAAACCATAACCTTTATTTCATAAATAAAGGTTTAAAAAGCTTTACGTAGATTATCAAATAATGATAATCTAAAATATCCTGTTTACACACGACCATTACATAATGGTTTACAATACAAATATGTTACATCGAAATCAGTTTCTTGAATGCAGTTTTTACACAATATCATACAAACATGGACTCCAAATCTTGTCCTTATTTTAGTATGCAACAGCGGAAGCTCTTAGTATTCACCTGAGAATAAACATGCTTTAAACGTCAACAAAAATGTTGGTGAGTTATAGGTTTAACCTATATATATCAAATCGTAACAATAGACCACAAGATTTCATATTTCAATACACATCCCATACATAGAGATAAAAATCATTCATATGGTGAACACCTGGTAACCGACATTAACAAGATGCATATATAAGAATATCCCCATCATTCCGGGACACCCTTCGGATATGATATAAATTTCGAAGTACTAAAGCATCCGGTACTTTGGATGGGGTTTGTTAGGCCCAATAGATCTATCTTTAGGATTCGCATCAATTAGGGTGTCTGTTCCCTAATTCTTAGATTACCAGACTTAATAAAAAGGGGCATATTCGATTTCGATAATTCAACCATAGAATGTAGTTTCACGTACTTGTGTCTATTTTGTAAATCATTTATAAAACCTGCATGTATTCTCATCCCAAAAATATTAGATTTTAAAAGTGGGACTATAACTCACTTTCACAGATTTTTACTTCATCAGGAAGTAAGACTTGGCCACTGGTTGATTCACGAACCTATAACAATATATACATATATATCAAAGTATGTTCAAAATATGTTTACAACACTTTTAATATATTTTGATGTTTTAAGTTTATTAAGTCAGCTGTCCTTGTTAGTAACCTACAACTAGTTGTTCACAGTTAGATGTACAGATATAAATCGATAAATATTATCTTGAATCAATCCATGACCCAGCGTATACGTATCTCAGTATTGATCACAACTCAAACTATATATATTTTGGAATCAACCTCAACCCTGTATAGCTAACTCCAACATTCACATATAGAGTGTCTATGGTTGTTCCGAAATATATATAGATGTGTCGACATGATAGGTCAAAACATTGTATATGTGTCTATGGTGTCTCAAGATTACATAATATACAATACAAGTTGATTAAGTTATGGTTGGAATAGATTTGTTACCAATTTTCACGTAGCTAAAATGAGAAAAATTATCCAATCTTGTTTTACCCATAACTTCTTCATTTTAAATCCGTTTTGAGTGAATCAAATTGCTATGGTTTCATATTGAACTCTATTTTATGAATCTAAACAGAAAAAGTATAGGTTTATAGTCGAAAAATAAGTTACAAGTCATTTTTGTAAAGGTAGTCATTTCAGTCGAAAGAACGACGTCTAGATGACCATTTTAGAAAACATACTTCCACTTTGAGTTTAACCATAATTTTTGGATATAGTTTCATGTTCATAATAAAAATCATTTTCCCAGAATAACAACTTTTAAATCAAAGTTTATCATAGTTTTTAATTAACTAACCCAAAACAGCCCGCGGTGTTACTACGACGGTGTAAATCCAGTTTTACGGTGTTTTTCGTGTTTCCAGGTTTTAAATCATTAAGTTAGCATATCATATAGATATAGAACATGTGTTTAGTTGATTTTAAAAGTCAAGTTAGAAGGATTAACTTTTATTTGTGAACAAGTTTAGAATTAACTAAACTATGTTCTAGTGATTATAAGTTTAAACCTTCGAATAAGATAGCTTTATATGTATGAATCGAATGATGTTATGAACATCATTACTACCTAAAGTTCCTTGGATAAACCTACTGGAAATTAGAAAAATAGATCTAGCTTCAAAGGATCCTTGGATGGCTTGAAAGTTCTTGAAGCAGAATCATGACACGAAAACAATTTCAAGTAAGATTTACACTCGAAATAAGATTGTTATAGTTATAGAAATTGAATTAAAGTTTGAATATGATTATTACCTTGTATTAGAAAGATAACCTACTGTAAGTAACAAAGGTTTCTTGATCTTGGATGATTACTTGGAATGGATTTAGAAAACTTGGAAGTAAACTTGCAATCTTGGAAGTATTCTTGATTTTATGAAACTAGAACTTTTGGAATTTATGAAGAACACTTAGAACTTGAAGATAGAACTTGAGAGAGATCAATTAGATAAAGAAAATTGAAGAATGAAAGTGTTTGTAGGTGTTTTTGGTCGTTGGTGTATGGATTAGATATAAAGGATATGTAATTTTGTTTTCATGTAAATAAGTCATGAATGATTACTCATATTTTTGTAATTTTATGAGATATTTCATGCTAGTTGCCAAATGATGGTTCCCACATGTGTTAAGTAACTCACATGGGCTGCTAAGAGCTGATCATTGGAGTGTATATACCAATAGTACATACATCTAAAAGCTGTGTATTGTACGAGTACGAATACGGGTGCATACGAGTAGAATTGTTGATGAAACTGAACGAGGATGTAATTGTAAGCATTTTTGTTAAGTAGAAGTATTTTGATAAGTGTCTTGAAGTCTTTCAAAAGTGTATGAATACATATTAAAACACTACATGTATATACATTTTAACTGAGTCGTTAAGTCATCGTTAGTCGTTACATGTAAATGTTGTTTTGAAACCTTTAGGTTAACGATCTTGTTGAATATTGTTAACCCATTATTTATTATAACAAATGAGATGTTAAATTGTTATATTATCATGATATTATGATATATAATGTATCTTAGTATGATATATATACAGTTAAATGTCGTTACAACGATAATCGTTACATATATGTCTCGTTTCGAAATCATTAAGTTAGTAGTCTTATTTTTACATATGTATTTCATTGTTAATAAACTTAATAATATATTTACTTATCATTTAACATAATTAACCAAGTGTATCAATATCTTAATATGATTCATATGTACCTAGTAAGACATTGTTATAACGATAATCGTTATATATATCATTTTCGAGTTTCTTAAATTAATAGTCTCATTTTTATGTATATAACTCATTGTTAAAATACCTAATGAGATACATACTTATAATAAAATCATGTTAACTATATATATAACCATATATATGTCATCGTATAGTTTTTACAAGTTATAACGTTCGTGAATCACCGGTCAACTTGGGTGGTCAATTGTCTATATGAAACCTATTTCAATTAATCAAGTCTTAACAAGTTTGATTGCTTAACATGTTGGAAACACTTAATCATGTAAATAACAATTTCATTTAATATATATATAAACATGGAAAAGTTCGGGTCACTACAACCTAAACCTTGCTACAACACTTATAGGCAGTGTACCTAATCATAGAGTAGTGTAGTTTTTAGTAAGTCCGGTTCGTTCCACAGGGATACAGCTGAGTTTAACGCTATATTTTAAACACTATATTTGTATAAAATATATATATATATATATATATATATATATATATATATATATATATATATATATATATATATATATATATATATATATATATATAAGTAGTATTTTTATTATTATAAAAGGGGGGTTTTACCGTTTAGTGACCGGTTTGTCGATTTTATGTCTTAAGTCACAATTAAAACCTAATGTAAAATATTAAATATAAATATAACTTAATTTAAAGCGTAAAGTAAATGACGATAAATAAAAGTGTGATAATTAAAAGTGCTATATTTTAAAGTACGATAAATAAAATGACGATAAATAAAAGTACGATGAGATATAAATTAAGAGAATTATGCTTATTTAAACTTCCGTAATCATGATGTTTGACGTATTGATTTTAATTTATTACCAAGTGTTAATTGTCCTTTGTCCTGGATTATTCGATATGTCCATCTAGTTTTGTCCATAATAGTCCATCGGTCATAATTATAAAGTGCGAGAGTCTTCATCAAATTACCCTTATACCCGAAGTCAAATATTCAAACTAATTAGGGACTTAAACTGTAACAAGGTCTTAATACTTTGTTAATGATTACACCAGGTTATCGACTGCATCCAAGGTTTTAATACTTTGTTAACGATTACACCAATTACCCATGAATGTAATCCACCCCCGTTTTAATGAGTCCTGTTACTATTAATCCATCCCCGTGTCCGGTCAAATGAATAAATATTGGTAATTATAGATATCCCGCCCACCGTACCCAGACAAGCGTATGTGGTTGAATATAAATACGTCAAATTATAAATCTCTATATTAAATCAACGAGATATCATTTAATTAATATAAAGCCCATTAAAAGTCCATAGTCCAATTTCCACAAGTGTCGGTGTTTTGTCCAAACCCCAATTATGGTCCAAAGCCTAATAACCCCTTCTTTAATATTTAGTCCAACATCACAATTACTTCGGCTTAAATAAGCATAATAATAACTTAGCTACGAGACATTAATTTAAAAAGGTTGAACATAACTTACAATGAGTATTAATTGCGTAGTGTTACACGGACAGAATTTCGACTTACACTTAAAACATTCACCACTATAACCTTATTATTATTAACTTAATATTAAAATTATAATTATAAAATAAATATAAATATATATTGAGAGATAGAGAGTAATTGAGAAATATGGTGTGTGTAAACTCGTCGCCCAAACTTGCAATTTATAGGACCTGGCCAGTATTTTACTACCATGAGATCACATGGGTTTAAGGCTCCCAGGGCATGCGATCGCATGGCCTCCTAATCTAGCTCACAATCACTTGTCTTATTGTTTGCCGACGGTTTTTAATAATATAATACAATATATATAATTTTATATAATTATATATATTATATTATATTCTTGTGCATAGTTGACTTGTAATTTTAGGCCCGTTGTGTTGCGCGTTGATAGTTGGATCATTTCCCGGTTCTGGATTTTCGAACGTCCTTTCGTACGCTTAGATATCTTGTACTTTGCGTTTTGCAACTTGTACTCTTGTAATTTTGAGACGTTTCTCATCAATAAATTGAACCACTTGGATTGCACTTTGTAATTTTTAGCGTTTTGGTCATTTGCGTCTTCAAATCGTCGATTCTGTCTTTTGTCTTCAACTTTTATTATTTAATCGAATATCACTTGTAAATAGAACAATTATAACTAAAAGCTTGTCTTTCTTGAAGGATAATGCTATGAAATATATGTTCGTTTTTAGCATTATCAAATATTCCCACACTTGAGCGTTGCTTGTCCTCAAGCAATATAGAACTTGAATATAACTTTACTAGAATCACTTCTTTATTCTTCACACTTTGTACATCAGTGATTTTGATACGGCGGTATGAACAATGATAGTAACGTTGTGGTTTACAGTCCCACATGACTATGAAAATTTAGATCCTTAAGGAAATTGGATCTTTATGAAAATACATGATAGATTTTACCCTAGATAAGTTTTCCGGAATAACCCTTCACCGGTGTTTGCAAAATATTTTTGTGGGTTTTGTGGGTTTCAGATTTGAAAATTTTAGCTCAAAACTTATGGTTTTGTGTCACCCACTTGCTAACCTTGTATTAGGAAAGTAACACGTCCAGTATACTTGCTCCGTATATTACCTTTCGGTAAACTACCGTCCAGTTGTAAAGGAAAGCATTGAACAAGCAACTGTTAAGGCAATGTCTAATGACATACTTTTGATTATGGTCCACAACGTGTCGGATGCCATTACTATCCTTTGTAGGAGCAATATTAAAGATCACCCTATAGTTTTTCGGTCTGGCACAAGGTCCTGTCTTCAACCATGCTATGCAACCACCGTTCTTACGGTTGACACCCGATATGGTTCAGGTGATCTAATGAATTCCAGGTGAATTCCTAGGATTTTACGTTCAATGGTAATGAACGCATTGAAAATGGGTTTTCAGAAAACAAAATTGGTTTGTAATTTTGATCAAAATATTTTCTCGTTCAAGCTCGAGTTTAGATATCATTGAATTCCATGAGTTTGAATTCTCAATCTTTATGAGTCAATCTCAAGGATTGAGTAATATCAGGCTTAAATGCTGATTTTTGATCTTTAAGGAGATTATCCTTTCTGGAGATTTGATTCATTAGTCTTATGTGAGGACCCGTCCTTATTCCCCTGGACGAAATCTTCAACATTTGGTTCCATTGCGATGATCAACTCCAAGTAATGTCCTTATCATGAGTAAATGCACAGCGGAAGACTTAACTTGTACCTGAGAATATCATGCTTTAAAAAGTCAACATAAAGTTGGTGAGATATATAGGTTTGATGCTAGCAGCGTAATAACTATGGACCACAAGATTTCATATGTAAACATTTTAATAAAAATATTCTAAGTGGTTGAGCACTTGGTAACCATACTTAACATTTAATCACGTCGCATATTCCCTTTATTATGAAATCTTACTACACTGTACCAAGTATAGTCACGAAACGAAGTACTGTGCAACCGTTAAATACTGGTCGTCCAGTCCGGTTGGGGTTGTCAGGCCCGATAGATCTATCAACAGGATTAGCGTTTACAATACCGCTGTAAATATTAGTTACCAAGCTACAGGGAAGTATGCCAGTGGTACAACTCAACGTAGAATATATTTTTCAGTTACTTGTGTCCATAACGTAAAACATAAAATACATGTATTCTCATCCCGAAATATTTAAAGTTTAAAAGTGGGACTATATACTCACCATACTGTATTTTGTAGTAAAAATACATATAACACCATTGATCAATTATAGGGTTGGCCTCGGATTCACGAACCTATATCAATTATATATATTAAAACATATAATCACATAATTACATGTAATATTAGTGTTATAATATCCATACTAAATCCCAATTAAAATATATATACTTTATTTATGTATTAAATTTTTAATTATATAATTATTTTGTAAAATGATTAATATGTATACATATAGTTATATTGATAATATATTCGTTTTCAATATTTGAAATAATTAATTAATATAAAAAAAATTAATTCATTAATGTTATTAAATTTTGTTTACTATAATATTTTATTATTATTAGTAAAAATCATAAAAAAATAATGATAATAATAATAGTAATTAAAATGAGTAAACTACCTTAAGCCTTTTCTAAAAATAATTGCCTTAAACCGGGCTCGAACTTAAGACTCTCACTAACCCGCGACATACTCAACCATTTCATTGTATCTAATTTTTATCCCATCCTAATATAGATAAACCGTATGAGTCTGTCTTTTCTTTTCTTCTTCAAATCAAAACCCAGCAACAATAATTATATCCGAGAATTAACCAACTGTTTTATATAACTATCCATAATATCCTAACGTCATTAGTAGTTATTCAATCCTCAACAAGCGTTAAGACCATAACCACTAAACCCTCGATCGTAATCACAACCCTAATCATCATCTAGTTATCATCATAATCATAAACATCTCATTATCATCTCATCCTCGTGTACCTTCATCATCAAATTGTTGTTCATCGTGAATTCTGAGGGAAAAAGATTCGTATATATTTTTGTAGCTGTAAAACAATCCGTGTTGCAGGTTTGTCGTTTGATAAAACACCGATACACGAAACTAGTCGCAGCCCAACAGCAACTGTAACATACCTTCAGCCCAACAGAAACCTAAACAGGCCATGGCCCAACTATACGGCCCATTAGCACCACTCGACCAAATGGCTTTTGCTTTGTCTTGAGGGAATTTTATTTACGGCCAGTTGTCAAGCAAGAAACAAAGAAAGGAAACAAAAAAAAATACGCGTGCCTTCCCACTTGTTCATCACTCATAATATCTTCATAAAAAAAAATATATATTATTCTTACAACAACTTGGTCGGCCGCCATTATAGAAAAAGAACACGCACACGAGCTTTTCATTATTATATAACTACAAACCATAAACTAGATTTCAATGTGGCTATTGTGGTTTCTCTCGATAGTGAAAATAAATCTTCCATAGCAGCCATGAATATAAAAGAAAATTTAGAATATTGGTGGTATTCCGGTGTGTTTCACAGCGAAAAAGAAACAGAAATTGGGTGTAGCAATAGTTGTGGTGTGCAGTAGATTTTCGTGGTGGTTTGGACCGACGACTAGTAGAAAACGGAGAGTAGCAATAGGACAACAAGGTGGCGGTTGGGTAATAGAAACAATGAAGAGTAGGTGGTGACGGTGATAGGTGGCGAAAGTTTCAAGTGGGTTTCAATTTGGCTATAGAAGAACAAAACGATTATAGTGGTTGTCCAATGATCGGGTTTTCTTAAAGGTGTTGTATTGGTTGTGGCGATTTAAGATTGATCAGAAAAACAGAAACACATAAGTAGTAGTAGAAACGGGTGGCGTGTGGATTTCATTGAGTAAGAAAAACAGAAAATTTGGAGTAGCTGACTAGTGATAATCGAAGGTGGTATTTTATTATGTTTTGTTGGGTTGTTCGTTAATGAAACAAGTATGATTTTGGAAAGTGATCGAGCATATGGGTGTGGAGATGGAGTAGCCGGGTTGTTCTTGCTCGTCAAAACAAGAAACAATAGCACACGTGGTGGTGGTCGAAGAAATAGGAACGGGTATGGAAAATAGGTGGTTTCGAGCAAGTGATAGAAAACATAAATGATGAGTTACTTGGTGATGGGTTTGTATAGTTGTTTGAAAACTAAAGTGGCAGTTCATGGTGGTGTAGAGTGGTGCCGATGGTGGCTTGATGTCGGGGATGATGGTGGTGTTCGGTTGTCACCAAAAAGAAAGGAGAGGAGTGAAGTTCAATTAGTTGATCGAATATTTGTAGCATATATATATTATAAGTTTGAGACAGATGGATTTTATAAATCAAAAAGCACACAGTAATTATCAATCATCATTCAATAATACGGGTTTGATTACAATTAGTCTACCGACACTTATGTACTGTTTATTAATTCGTGTTCCGTTGATAGTCAGTGGCGGACTAAAAGTACACTGAAACATCCTAATTTTTTATTTATTTATGTTAGTCGTTATTGTTGTGTAAGAATCGTTCACAATTCAGAATCATTAAATAAAAATTAAATCAGTTAATTTTCGAATTACATTATATTTACATAAATGTGTATTAACTAACAATTTAATTATTAGTTCAAAACATTAAATCATATAATACTTTATTTAATACCTCTAATTATTATTTATGCACTTATATATATATATATATTTATTTTCAAATTATTATATACACACATATATACAATAATGATAACAATATGATAAATAATAATAATAATCTTATTATACTAATATTAATTTTATTAATGATAATAATATCATCACTTATACATATCAAATTTATATAATATATATATTCATTTTTATCTACAGTAATTGTTCGTGAATCATCGGGCTTGGTCAAGGGTAACTGATTATCCGAATATAGATTTCAAAACTTTCGAGACTCAAAATTACAGATTTTGCTTATCGTGTCAGAAACATATGGAGATTAGGGTTTAAATTTGGTCGGAAATTTCCGGGTCGTTACATCTTATAAGCTAATTTGCACGGTGCCCCCATTGTACGAGACAGATCCTCTCATGGTTAGGATAAGTCTGACCACTTGGCGACCCTGTTTGATGCTGAGGTCCGTGGATTTCCAGCTGATTTTCGAGAAAACTTTTCAAGGTTTTTCGTTGACTCTACAACTGGTCTGGACGAAAACTTCCTGACCTAAATCAAGAAGCGCGTGTATTTTTCTCGGAAGACTTTACTTCCTTTTAAATTTCATTTATATTACAATAAACTGGGTAAAACTGATTAATATCGTCCAAAACAAAAGTATCTTCAATTATTTGTACAAAAATATGTGATATATGTTCTAAATAACTTGGTAAATTTTTCCCACACTGGGCTTTTATTTTTCTTTCTTTGCCTTTTTATTCTCTTCTATTCCATTTTAAATGAATTCAAGCATTTTGGGTTGTTTCTCAATTTATGTCCTTTTCGAGGTAACAATAATTTCGGTGTTAACACCTAGTTTTATCGTTCATAAATATGTATAAACATGATTTTGAGTTCATTTAGTTGAAAAATTATTAAAAATTTTACTAGAAGTGGGTAGTTAGTATATAAGACTAGGGTTGTTCTTTATTATCAGAGAGCACTAGATTCTAATACAACTACTGCGTTACTAGTAAAGTTTAACGGTGGCTATTAAACCAAGTGTATAAGTCAAATGTTTTAAACCGAAAGAATTTAATCCCTTCCCACACTTAAGATCTTGCAATGCCCTCATTTGCAAGAAATCAGTAACAATTTAAATTATTGAGGGTGATTAGCGTAGAAAAATGATTAAATTTTACCAAAGTTTCCAAACATATTGGTGCACATCATTTGTTCATTCCTGCAGTTGTTATATCACATTTATTTTTGCATCTTGTCGTCAAAATTAGTTGCTTTTGCTGAACTTAATGCCAGTCTTTGAAAATGCGCTGTTTTACCCTGTTGTGTACATGAGATAAAATACATACAATACAAATATAAATATGCATGGTATTTTGAAATGAGACTTATTATCCCACTTTCAAATTACAAAAATGAAATATTAGTACAAAATAATAAAAATGTTAAACATTACATAAAAGTATCAAAATGTTAAATGTTTAACATAAATAGATAAAAATAATAAAAGATAAGAAATCACCAATGGAACACTATCAATTTGGATATGGATTCCAGTTCATATCATCGCTCTGGTTCCATGGTTGGTGATAGGTGTCCAGATAGGCTTGATTAGGGTCGTACAGGTCAAAGGGTGGTCGCATGTCGGGCTGATGTGGTGGATAGTAAGCTGGCCGAGTCAGGATGTAGTTATGTGGTACCTGATATGATAGCTGGCTCATGATTTGGTGCTGATGAACTTGCCATGTGACGACCCGGAGATTTCCGACCAAATTTAAACTTAATCTTTATATGTTTCCGACACGATAAGCAAATTTTGTAATGTTGAGTCTCGAAAACTTTGGAACAATTACATGAATGCATTTGCCCTTTTGACCATTCCCGATGATTCACGAACAACTGTGTGTAAATAAATATGTATATATATATATATATATGTGTGTGTGTGTGTATGTGTGTGAATTATGTACACAATTGATATCATATGTATGTTGTAATATATCTAATATATATAAATACTAAATATTCAAATGTGTTGTTATAGGTATTACATAATTAATAAAATGTAATATTATTATATTGAATCTAATTATAGTTATTACTACTTTCATTATTAATAGTAGTAATTTAATGTATAGTATATATTTATATGAGATTTGATATGTATAAATTGTTACATCAATATGATTATTATATTTAGTATTATTATTATTAATAATAGACAATAATCTAATTTATTATTATTATCATTAACAATATTGTTATTATCATTGTTTTTATTACTCTTAATATCTTTATTATTATTTTGATGTTATTATTATTAATCTTATTACTACTCCTAGTATTATTATATGCATTGATATTATTAAATATTTTTATCATTTATTATTCCTAATACTATTATTAGTATTTTATCTTTATTATAAATATTCAACATTTCTTTTTATAACATATTTGATTATTATTAATATTAATTGAAAAAGGATTATAAAATTTGGGTGAATGCATCTGTTATACATCGCTATCTCATTTTATTCAATTGTCGGGTGAATCAAAACGTTTGATTCCATTTCCAAAAACAATCCAAAATCAGTAGATATTGTAATCTACTTTTTATTTTTTTATTTGTATTTCTCTGTTCTAAAGTGTACTGCCCATCGAGTTTCATTCTCATTCAATATTAACAATCAACCAAATTCTTGTGTGATTCATTCATTCAATTATCTCTTCATTATCATTTTCAATTACCATACACAATTAATTCAAATTATTGAATTAAAATATATATATATATATATATATATATATATATATATATATATATATATATATATATATATATATATATATATATATATATATATATATAAATAAAAACATAAACAGGCGACTGCCCTGTATCTTCAAAATTTTGTTCAAAACTCGAAATCTAAAGTAATTTCAACAACCTTAAGTGCAGTCGTATTAGGAATCATCTAGTGAAGCTATCTGCAAAATCTCATCTTCTAATTTTTCAAAACAAAAACGAATTCTTGAGTCAAAGATTTGGTTTTTAAAAGTCAACCAACGTTCTTCGATAAAATTCGAGTTCGTTTTTGAGTTTATGTAGAAATTGAGGATTTCAAAAGTTTTTATATATGATTTACAAACTAATTCTGGTAGAAACTTTTATATAAAACGTCCTCTAATTCAAAATCAAATTTATATTTTTTTTACCAAGTCGAACAGCAGATATCTGTTTTTCTTGCTATCTGTTAAATTCAACCATTAAATTAAATCGTTTCTGTATAGATTTGAAGTCCTAAAACTAGATAAATAATTAGTGGTTAGTTTGATTTGCCTCTGGTTGATTTCATTGTGAAGAAGAAGAAGAATAAATAGAAGCAGAAGAGATTCGGGTTAAATAAGATTTGGGTGTAAATTTATTCAGAAAAACAGATATGGAGCCATGATCATGGGGTTTGTGTGTAACCGAGAGGTCTCGGGTTCAATTCCGGCCAGTGATAGTTTTGTTTTTTTTATAAAAACCAATTATTTAAGGTAGTCTTCAATTGTTCATTTATTATTATTATTATTATTATTATTATTATTATTATTATTATTATTATTATTATTATTATTATTATTATTATTATTATTATTATTATTATTATTATTATTATTATTATTATTATTATTATTATTATGAGTCTCGCCACGTTTTCACATCAACAGTTATATGTATCCATATAACATTTATCTCTTAGAACTATGATCTTTCATTCTGAAATTCTGAAAAGCACCCAGTCTGCGAATTAATACTCTGAATATTGAAAAAGCCGAATGAAGCAACAAAAACTGTAGATGACTTTAACAGTCAAAACTTTGATAAAAAAAGAAAAAAGAAAAAAAGAAAAGAAAGATACGTTGGAAAAGCTCAAAAGGAAATTTGGTACTGAAAAACGGATTGAGCAAACCATGAAGGAGACTCTGAGCAAATCACAAGGACTAAACTTGTACATAAAGAATCCTGATGATTCTGTTTCTGATGAAATCTTTAGCGAATATCTTGCTCCTTATTTATTCTAAATCCTTGCGAAAGGATTTTCTTCATCAACCTTCGATCTTAGAAATTATGAAAATATCATCATAAATATCTTCGATATTTCTGAGGATATTTTCATAACTATTCTTATCTGAAATCATTAATCTCTTCGTGCTATCAGTGTTACATCATATAGAAACTGTTAGTTTATATATTCTGTAAACTTTCGAGCTTAAAATATGAATGTTATTGAAGTAATGTTGGGAACTGATGCATGAGTTAGTATAATATAATGACACTTGATCAACGTGATTATATTACAGTAAGTCATGCTGAGTTTCTAAATGGGACATGATGATTCAAAGATTATAACGTCATCATGTGCCATGTTACACGACTTTTACATTTTATCTGATATATAAACATATCAAGAACATATTTCCTTGATAGTTCTATCTTTTCCGGATATTCTGGTAATTTGGCGAATCAAGATCGTGCTATTACCATTTCTTTCTTAGAACATTAACTATGTTCATTTCGAAATTCATATCTATGAACTCTGGATCATTATTCGCTTGATTTAAAGTCGGGAAGAGAAAACAAAAGCATGGAGCTCCAAAATATAGAGGAGGATATAAAGCCCGATAACAACACGTAAATTACAAACCGTGTATGTCAATGTTTATCGCAACATAAAGACACGGGAGAATTAAAAACACTATAACCCCAAGGGCGAAGTAGAAGAAAACAGATTCCTCTGGTAGAAGTTGGAAAAGGAGAATGATTGTTGCGATAGTAAGGATAAGGACAAGGATTAGAATTGGATTAAGTATTTTCACAATATTTTGGATGTATGAACTAAGAAAGAAAGTATAGGAAGAATAGAAGAGCTTAATATTTATAATGGAAATATCAGACGTAGTAATCGGAGCAGATCATCACATTTAATTAAAGAGATTCTAATTCCTTTAAATCCCGAAGAATCTGATCTTATAGATTTTGAAGATTTTCTTTAAATCCCTTGAATTCCGGAATTCAACCAAGGCGACGTCAAAAGTTAAGATGCACCTTATTTTCTAAATTCAACCCTGACTCTGTCAAAAGTTAAGACGAATCTTTACTTTTCCTATTTCAATCTTTTACGATAACTTCACTCATACGCTTCAAGTAACCGAATCGTTTAATCTATATTACTCGGTAATGATAAAACTCTATTTACCACCCATATTCGCCAGGAAAACATTTTTATTGTTAGCCATGACGACCTCACTCAAATTTCGGGACGAAATTTCTTTAACGGGTAGATAGTGTGACGATCCGGAGATTTCCGACCAAATTTAAACTTAATCTTTATATGTTTCCAACACGATAAGCAAATTTTGTAATGTTGAGTCTCGAAAACTTTGGAACAATTACATGAATGCATTTGCCCTTTTAACCATTCCCGACGATTCACGAACAACTGTGTGTAAATATATATATATATATATATATATATATATATATATATATATATATATATATATATATATATATATATATAATTATGTACACAATTGATATCATATGTATGTTGTAATATATCTAATATATATAAATACTAAATATTCAAATGTGTTGTTATAGGTATTACATAATTAATAAAATGTAATATTATTATATTGAATCTAATTATAGTTATTACTACTTTCATTATTAATAGTAGTAATTTAATGTATAGTATATATTTATATGAGATTTGATATGTATAAATTGTTACATCAATATGATTATTATATTTATTATTATTATTATTATTAATAGACAATAATCTAATTTATTATTATTATCATTAACAATATTGTTATTATCATTGTTTTTATTACTCTTAATATCTTTAATATTATTTTGATGTTATTATTATTAATCTTATTACTACTCCTAGTATTATTATGTGCATTGATATTATTAAATATTTTTATCATTTATTATTCCTAATACTATTATTAGTATTTTATCTTTTTTATAAATATTCAACATTTCTTTTTATAACATATTTGATTATTATTAATATTAATTGAAAAAGGATCATAAAATTTGGGTGAATGCATCTGTTATACATCGCTATCTCATTTTATTCAATTGTCGGGTGAATCAAAACGTTTGATTCCATTTCCAAAAACAATCCAAAATCAGTAGATATTGTAATCTACTTTTTATTTTTTTATTTGTATTTCTCTGTTCTAAAGTGTACTGCCCATCGAGTTTCATTCTCATTCAATATTCACAATCAACTAAATTCTTGTGTGATTCATTCATTCAATTATCTCTTCATTATCATTTTCAATTACCATAAACAATTAATTCAAATTATTGAATTAAAATATATATATATATATATATATATATATATATATATATATATATATATATATATATATATATATATATATATATATATATAAACATAAATAGGCGACTGCCCTGTATCTACAAAATTTTGTTCAAAACTCGAAATCTAAAGTAATTTCAAAAACCTTAAGTGCAGCCGTATTAGAAATTATCTAATGAAGCTATCTGTAAAATCTCATCTTCTAATTTTTCAAAACAAAAACAAATTCTTGATTCAAAGATTTGGTTTTTAAAAGTCAACCAATGTTCTTCTATAAAATTCGAGTTCGTTTTTGAGTTTATGTAGAAATTGAGGATTTCAAAAGTTTTTATATATGATTTACAAACTAATTCTTGTAGAAACTTTTATATAAAACGTCCTCTAATTCAAAATCAAATTTATATTTTTTTTACCAAGTCGAATAGCAGATATCTATTTTTCTTGCTATCTGTTAAATTCAACCATTAAACTAAATCGTTTCTGTATAGATTTGAAGTCCAAAAACTAGATAAATAATTAATGGTTAGTTTGATTTACCTCTGGTTAATTTCGTTGTGAAGAAGAAGAAGAATAAATAGAAGCAGAAGAGATTCGGGTTAAATAAGATTTGGGTGTAAATTTATTCAGAAAAACAGATATGGAGCCATGGTCATGGGGTTTGTGTGTAACCGAGAGGTCTCGAGTTCAATTCCGGCCAGTGATAGTTTTGTTTTTTTTATAAAAACCGATTATTGAAGGTAGTCTTCAATTGTTCATTTATTATTACTATTATTATTATTATTACTTATGTTAATTATTATTATTATCAATATGATTATTATTATTGTTGTTATAATTATTATTGTTATTGTTATTAATATTAGTACTACAAATATTACTGTCCTTAACATTATTCATATAAGAAGTATTATTATTGTTACCAAAAGTAATATTATTATTACTATCAATATTATTACTTTTACCATTATTAATATTATTTCAACTATATTATTATTACTATCCATATCCTTATTGTAAAAACTATCATGATTATGAAAACAAAAGTTGTAAAAATGTTGTTAAGATTATAGATATGAAAATTACATATATGAATATCAATGTTATTATGAAATTTATATGTAAGATTAAAACGAAATATTATTATTATTATTATTATTATTATTATTATTATTATTATTATTATTATTATTATTATTATTATTATTATTATTATTATTATTAATATTATCATTATTACTTTTATTAATATTACCATTATCACATCAGTATTATACTTAAAGATAAGTATTATTATTACCATTAACATTATTATCATTATAAGTATAAATATTTTTATTAACGTTATTAACATTACTATTATTTTTACTATTAATAGTAACATTATTATTATTACAAGAACTATATTATTATTATTTACGATATTACTATTAGTATTATTATTATTATTATTATTATTATTATTATTATTATTATTATTATTACAATAAAAAAATGATTATTTAAAATACTTATATAAAACATATATAAGTATATATATATATATATATAACCAATTGAAATAATATATATAATAATATATAACTTGTTCTATTACGAGTATATGTGTTAATGTATATATAAATGATATAGGTTCGTGAATCCGAGGCCAACCCTACAATTGTTCAATGTCGTCGTATGTATTTTTACTACAAAATACAGTATAGTGAGTTCATTTGCTCCCTTTTACTCTTTACATTTTTGGGACTGAGAATACATGCGCTACTTTTACAACTGCTTTATTAAATGCTTTTGAAATACAATTTGAACTGCGAATACATGAAATGCTTTTATAAATGTTTGACGAGATAGACACAAGCAAAACATTCCTCGAATGAATTATGTGGACGTGATAATTGCCACCATTGAATTATGTGGACGTGATAATTGCCACAATTGATATGAATATTTTTCCCCTGATTATAATTGCTTGGTAACCTAAGAATTTGGGAACATCACTAATTTTGAGAATTAGTGCATGCCTAATTGACGCGAATCCTAAAGGTAGCTACCGGGTTTAACACCCCCACCCAGAATGTTCACTAGACGGAAGGGCTAGTGGGCGTGGTGCTTAGTACTTCTAAGTTTATATGATTATTATACAGACGAGATGTTCTGTTTTGGGGATATTATTATGCGCATTATATGTTAAGGTCGGTTACCAAGCCAAGTTATGAAAGCAATGAAAAGTGAATGTTATGTATCGAGAGAATGATTTTATACACAGGTTATGTGTATGTTATTTTTGTACACAAGATATGTGCACGGTTACTAAGATTTATGAAAGATGATTTCGTACACGAGAAATGTGTACTGTATTTAAAAGATATCGCATGTACATTACAGGTGGGTATAGGATTCGGACCCATTTGTACCATGCAGCATTTAAATCTTGTGGTCTATCAAAATGTTGAATTTTATTTTTTTATGATAAACTTATGAACTCACCAACCTTTTGGTTGGCACTTGAAAGCATGTTTATTCTCAGGTATGAAAGAAACCTTCCGCTGTGCATTTGCTCATTTTAAAGACATTATTTGGAGTCGATCATCGCAATGGGACCAGATGTTGGTGACTTCATCCAGATGTTTTAGGACGGGGTATGACATGCCAGCTATCGTGTTGGTTTTCGTCAGGATTGGTCATACTCATCCGCGGCTCTCCACCGCTCATACTGATGATGCCTAGCTTGGTTATTCATTTCCACCTCATCTACATGCTGATAAACATCAGTATAACTATCCCTAATGACATCCCTAATGTCATCTGCTTCCTCCATCTCCTCATCCGAACCCCTCTCTACCTGTGGATGGGTGCCCTGATATGGTATTGGCATATCGTGTCTCCGTTTTAATACCTTTGCACCTTGATAAACCTGCAAACTTATAGTATCGGTTTGTTCCTCAACCACCATCATTGGACCCCCGTGTTCCCTATCTACACCTAAATACTCTCCAATGAGAGTAACAAAAATTCCTCCTCCTATTATTCCCCCGTCCTGTATACCTTCCACAACTTTGGACAAATAAAACCCAATACAGTATGGGATATTAACAAAGCCTCTAGTGTCTCGAATGCACTTAAGGTAGAATAAATTGTTTAGGTCACTTTCTCCTTGTTTCTACCTCTTTGTGTAATCGAGTTTGCTAAAAATCTATGAATTATGTGAAGCTCTGCCTTATTAATATCTAAATAGGAGTGTCTTCCTCCCCATGTAAACGCATTAAAATTTGACATATGCCTCCATATGGCGTTAGCGTCAAAATCTCTATCTACCCTCTCCCCTTGATAAATTAAAGCTGTACAATTGGGTGATAATAATTCAGCGGGGGTGTAAATCTGTAAAGCCCTAGCCATGTCTATCATGGACATCCTGTACATCCTACCTCCAAGTAAAAATCTAAGAAAAGTCTTATCGTCTAACCTATCTACATCCTTATTTAAGGCTATAGTACTCATTAGCTCAACACACCACTCCTTATATACAGGCCTACGAGTGGCAAATAAACGTTCCCAATCAGGAAAAGAAGAGTTGCCATACCTTTGGATTAGTAATAGCCTAACTGAGTTAGCTAGGTTGACCCTTTCCAAAGGCTCCCAATCTATTACCCTTGGTACTTCCACGTTTTTGTTGCAAAGCTTAAATTTGTTACGTTGGTACGTTGGGTAATCTCTCCAGCTTCTATCAAACCTTAGATTGGGATGTAACTCCTGTTCGTGAATTCTTGAGTGTTCTATTACATGGTGAACCAGAAATTGTACGTAGGCAATGAAAAATTGTGGTTCCTGTTCATAATATTGTACGTGTTGATCATAATATTGTTGTTCTTGCTGTGGCTCAGGTGGTATCTCTGGCTGTGGTTCTTGTTCAGGTTGTCTTGACGATGATGCACTGTCAGTATCTATATTTCTCTGCAAAACACATTAAACACAAAATTTGTGCATTCAAATATGTATTAGTGTTAGTAAAATAACAAATTAACACAATTACAATAACATGTTTAATCCATATTAAACTTATACTCATTTTCATATTTTTATCAATTCTATAATTTTTCAAATAAGCATATATGAAAATGCATACAAAGTTCATAAGCATTCAACTCAAATAACATGTTTAAATAACCATTACTAACAATTAAACAAGTTTTAAATGGCATTTATATCAAGATAATCAAGTTCATGAATTTTAGAATAATATATGAATAATTTAACTCTAATTACACTAGAAAATATCAAAATCAAATTAGGTAAAAATTTGCTCAAGAACACTATAATTCGAATTTAAAGAGTTTTAGGAGTGGAATTGTTACCTTCTTTGAAAAACTTCTGAACAAACGCATGATTGGAATGGATTATAGCAACAAATTTTGTGAATTTTGGTGTTAAATTGAAGATTTTGAGTGAATTTGTGTGTGTGTGTGTGTGTGTTCGTGAATGTGTGTGTGGAGAAGTGAGGACAGAGAGCAGCTCGACTGCTTTTATGAATCTGCCCAGTTTTTCAGTCCCATGCGATAGCATGGTGGTATAGAGTAAATCCCATGCGATCGCATGGGGTCCCTAATTTTTTTTATATAAAAACCTTCACTTATTAAAACATTTAACAAATTTATTTTTAAAATTTTTTTTTCTTTCTAGTTTGAGGGCGTTTCGGTACGTTTACCTAGTTCGTCCCTCGACTAAATTTTGAAATTTGTCATTTTGAAGCGTTGTTTTAAAAGCAAAGATTTTTGAGTTTTTTTTTTTTTTTTTTTTTTTAATGTTTTTGGCATACTTCAGATCAATAAAATTAAAAATAATGATAATAAAATTTCTCGTCCCGCCCTTGGGTAAAGCAATTTCGGTTCAACGACCTAGTCTTCAACTCACGACGAATTTTAAATATCAAATTTTTAACTTAATGAAATAAAGTACATTTTTGTTTTTAAATTCACACCAAACTTAAATTTAAAATTCATAAAAAAAATTTCATATAAATATTAATATTTTTACAATCTTAGATTTGAAAATAATATAGTTATATATTAATTTTTTAAAAACAAGGTAAAAATAAAAATAAAAATCTTTTTGGTCTTTTATCCCACTTTAATCAATCAAATATTTACAAAAATATATGTCCCTCTTTTGGGTAAAAGTAATTTCGGTTATTTTACCTAGTTTTACTCCTGACGAATTTTTGAAATATTTTGAATTGATCGATTAAAGATATTTATACCTTATGAATAAACGGTAAATTTCGCAGTGATGCATTAAATTTTTATATGATGTCAATAATTTCAGTTTATTATACCTAATTTTATTGAATATCAATTTAATAATTTATAACAAATGATTCAGCGTTTATTATCAAAAGGTTCAAAGCAATAAATATAAATATAATAAAAACTGTACATACTCACCTGTGAGATAGAATTCTCAGAGACCTGCTTTAGTCGACTCATAGGAGAGTCGTTCGATTTGGTTTTCCATTGCTACATAAGCGTAACCTCTAATTTTCAATAACTTTTCTTCTAAACATATGAACGGTCCTTCTCTGCATAAAGTAATGAACTCAGAATAGGAATGTATTTGATTGTTCGAACATTTCCCTTTGTGTGACCATTTTTCGCATTTATGACATCTTTCAAGGTGTCGTGCTCTTCTTTTTATTGCGGATTTTGATTTTCCTTTACCAAAATGTATCTTATTATGATTGTTCCTGAGTTCTTTCCTCACTTCGTCCATTTTGCCTCTTATGAATGATACCAGTTCACTCAGGAAAGTGTTATTATTACGTTTAGTAATCATTGCATGTAGTAGTAGACCATGGTTCAGATCAAAGGAATTCTTCATCTCGTAAAACCTAAAAGAAATAAAAATTCATAATGGAGGGAGAAGACTAGTTCTTTAGGGTCTACTAGGGAAAGACCATTCGGATTTCATTTTCGAGAACTACACGAAAACAGAAAATCTAACTCTAGACATCATTATATCATCCTTTAAAACATTTGAATCTCCCCACACTTAGCTAGCTGTGGTGTCGAACTTGTGATTAACTTCATTATTAATTTCAATTGAAACATCAACAACTTGCATATCTCTGACTTTTGCTTCAACCCATTTGTTGATTTCTTCTGTAACATTCACAAATTCAATTAACATCTCCTTTTCTTTAGGCGAAAAATTGGATACTAATCGGTTACATAACTTAAAGTTCCCCTTAATCCTAGCATCTTGAATCCGTTTATAAAGTTTCTTCGTTGAACTGTTAAAAACGGGTTCATCTAATTTCGTATCAACAACGGGGTTCTTTGTTATCGGGTCATCATTAGGTGTTTCTTCATCTTTTCCACACTTAGGCGTTTTTATTGGTTCTACAGTTTTGGTTGGTGGAGATTTAAACTTACAGTTCACAAAGGTGACCGATTTGTCACCATCCCTAAGTGTCATTCTACCTTCTCTTACATAAAAGAATGCTTCAGTGGTTGCTAAAAATGGGCGACCTAAAATTAGAGGAATATCAAGGTCTTCCTCCATATTAATAACTATGAAGTTTGCAACAAAGGTCAAACTTTCCACTTTAACAAGTAAACTATTGGCTATTCCAACCGGGTGTTTAATGGTTTGGTCAAATAATTGAACACCTATTCTGGTTGGTCTTAATTTACACACACCTAGTCTTTTGTATAAGGAAAGAGGCATAACATTTGTACTCGCTCCTAAATCTGCAAGCCCATTATACATAGCACCATCATTAAGCAAGCAAAAAATGATAAATTCACCTGGGTCTCCTACTTTAGTAAGTAGAGTTGGTTTGTTAACCTTTTCCCGGTGATCTTTTCTTGGTTCTTTCACTTCTACTTGAACTTCTTGTTCATATTTTTCTTCGTTTCTTGGAATGGGAGGTTTATATAGAAATTCTTCTTCATCACTCCAATTTGAAATCTCTCCATCTTCCACTTTTGGTTTTTCATAAGTCGTTGAAAACATATTTATGTTTTCATTCTGAGGGTTTTCTTTGGTGGTGAAATTATGATTAACTTCATTATTAACTTCCATCGGATCATGTATATAATGTTTAACTCTGTGACCATTAACTTTAAATTCAATCCCATTTGAATTTATTAACTCTATTGTTCCGTATGGGAAAACTCTTTTGACTATGAATGGTCCAGACCATCTTGATTTCAATTTTCCAGGAAATAGCTTGAATCGTGAATTGAAAAGAAGAACTGGTCACCTTCCTTAAATTCTTTTGAACTTCTGATTCTTTTATCATGCCATTTCTTCATTATTTCCTTTTAGATTAACGAATTTTCATATGCATCGTGTCTTAATTATTCTAATTCATTTAGTTGACTTAACCGTAGATGTTCGGCTTCATGCAAATCAAGATTACATGTCTTCAAAGCCCAAAATGCTTTGTGCTCAATTTCTACTGGAAGGTGACATGCTTTTCCGTAAATGAGTTTAAAAGGTGTGGTTCCAATTGGAGTTTTGTAGGCTGTTCTAAAAGCCCAGAGTGCATCCTCCAATTTCATGGACCATTCCTTCGGATTTGATCCTACGGTTTTCTCTAGAATACACTTTAAAGCTCTGTTGGTATTTTCAACTTGTCCACTTGTTTGTGGATGATAAGCGGTTGACATTTTATGAGTTACTCCATATCTTTTGAGAACTTTCTCAAGTTGATTATTACAGAAATGAGTACCCCGATCACTTATTAAAGCTTTCGGTGTTCCGAACCTTACAAAATGACGTTTTAAGAAGTTGACTACAACTCGTGCATCGTTAGTTGGGAGAGCTTGTGCTTCCGCCCATTTAGATACATAATCAATGGCAATGCGAATGTAGAGATTATTATGAGATTTTGGAAATGGACCCATAAAGTCAATACCCCAAACGCCAAATGCTTCACATACTTGAATGACATTTTGTGGCATTTCATCACGTTGACTTATTTTTCCAGCCCTTTGACATGCATCACAGGATTTACAAAGAAGGTGTGCGTCTTTGAAAATTGTAGGCCAATAGAATCCAGCATCGTAGACTTTTCTTGCTGTGAGTTGAGGCCCATAATGCCCTCCTGTTGGTCCTGTGTGATAATGGTTTAAGATTTGACTAGCTTCATCTCTGAATACGCATCGGCGTATTATTCCATCGGGACAACTTTTGAATAAATGTCGATCTTCCCAAAAATAGTGTTTTATATCACTAAAGAATTTCTTTCGTTTTTGGTACGACATCCTTTTTTCAAGGAATCCACTTACTAAGTAGTTTGCATAGTCTGCAAACCATGGAATTTCACTATAATCGATCTTTAAAAGATATTCATCAGGAAAGTTATCTTGTATGGCCGATTTATTTAGAACTTCTAATTCAGGATTTTCAAGACGAGAAAGATGATCAGCTGCGAGATTTTCTGCTCCCTTTTTGTCTCGAATTTTAATATCGAACTCTTGTAAGAGTAAGATCTAACGGATTAATCTTGGTTTGGCATCTTGTTTTGAAAATAGGTATCTAAGGGCAGAATGGTCGGTATAGACCACCGTTTTAGCTAGAATGGTCGGATTAATCTTGGTTTGGCATCTTGTTTTGATAGTTCTATCTTTTCCGGATATGCTGATAATTTGACAAATCAAATCGTGCGATTACGTCTTTTCTTGTTTAGAAGAATAAGATCATCCGAAACTCCATACTTACGAATTCTGGACCGTCACTCGCCTTACTAGAGATTGAGAGGATAATAAAAAGGCAAAGAGATCCAAAATATAAGAGAAAATATAAAGCCCAATAACAACACGGAAGTTACAAACTGTGGATATTAATACGAATAGCAATATAAAGACACGGTAGAATTAAGAATAGTATCACCCCAAAGAAGGTGTGCGTCTTTGAAAATTGTAGGCCAATAGAATCCAGCATCGTAGACTTTTCTTGCTGTGAGTTGAGGCCCATAATGCCCTCCTGTTGGTCCTGTGTGATAATGGTTTAAGATTTGACTAGCTTCATCTCCGAATACGCATCGGCGTATTATTCCATCGGGACAACTTTTGAATAAATGTCGATCTTCCCAAAAATAGTGTTTTATATCACTAAAGAATTTCTTTCGTTTTTGGTACGACATCCTTTTTTCAAGGAATCCACTTACTAAGTAGTTTGCATAGTCTGCAAACCATGGAATTTCACTATAATCGATCTTTAAAAGATATTCATCAGGAAAGTTATCTTGTATGGCCGATTTATTTAGAACTTCTAATTCAGGATTTTCAAGACGAGAAAGATGATCAGCTGCGAGATTTTCTGCTCCCTTTTTGTCTCGAATTTTAATATCGAACTCTTGTAAGAGTAAGATCTAACGGATTAATCTTGGTTTGGCATCTTGTTTTGAAAATAGGTATCTAAGGGCAGAATGGTCGGTATAGACCACCGTTTTAGCTAGAATGGTCAGATTAATCTTGGTTTGGCATCTTGTTTTGATAGTTCTATCTTTTCCGGATATGCTGATAATTTGACAAATCAAATCGTGCGATTACGTCTTTTCTTGTTTAGAAGAATAAGATCATCCGAAACTCCATACTTACGAATTCTGGACCGTCACGCGCCTTACTAGAGATTGAGAGGATAATAAAAAGGCAAAGAGATCCAAAATATAAGAGAAAATATAAAGCCCAATAACAACACGGAAGTTACAAACTGTGGATATTAATACGAATAGCAATATAAAGACACGGTAGAATTAAGAATAGTATCACCCCAAGGTAATAATAGAAGTAAACAGATTTTTCGGGTAGAAAGATTGAAAAGAGGAACGACATAAATAAAAATTAGAAAATATCAAGGATTAGAAATGGATTAAGTATTTTCACAATATTTTGGATGTATGAACTAAGAAAGAAAGTATAGGAATGGTGAGAATAATGGAACGGAAAAAGTTTAATTTATAATGGAAATATCAGACGGAGTAATCGAGGCAGATCACCGTATTTAAGTATAGAGATCTTAATTTCCTTATTCATCGAAAAATTAAATCTTTTAGATTTCGAAGGTTTTCTTTATATCCTTTGAATTCCGGAATTCAACCAAGACAATGTCAAAAGTTAAGACGCACCTTATTTTCTAAATTCAACCCTGACTACGTCAAAAGTTATGACGAAACTTATTTTCCTCATTCCACTATTTTATGATAGCTTCACTCGTACTCTTCACATAAATGATTTGTTTTATCCATATCACTCAGCAATGATAAAACTCTATTTATCAACTCATCTCGTCTTGAAAACATTTTTATTGTTAGCCATGACCACCTCACTCAAATTTCGGGACGAAATTTCTTTAACGGGTAGGTACTGTGACGACCCGGGAATTTCCGACCAAATTTAAACCTTATCTTTAAATAATTTCGATATGATAAGCAAACTCTGTAATGTTAAGTCTCGAAAACTTTGTAACTATGTTCATATATTCATTTGACCCTTGACCAATTCCGACGATTCACGAACTATTACTTGTAATTAAATAGATACATATATATTAAAATATATATAAAATAAATTGAAATATATATAAGAACTAAATTGTAAAATTTTATAAGAAATAATAAAATTTATTATTAAAATAAATCTATATATAAATATATATGAGTACTATGTATGTGTATTGTAGTACATATATAAAATATATAAATATTCAAATATGTTATTATAAAGCAAGTATTACAATTATTATTTGTATCTTTATAACATTATCAATATTATTATTAGTAATATTATTAAATTGTGTTATTAATAGTAATAATATAATTATATTTGTTAAATATAAATCTATGGATTACACATATATATAAATACTGATATGATATATAATAAATTATAAGAATGCAGAAATAAATACAAACACATATGTATATATTTAAGATATAAAAATATAAATATATATATAAATACCGAAATACACTTTTCATATTTACTGATAAATAAGTAAATCACTTTCATTCTGTAGAATTTGTCAAGCTAATCCCTATATCTGTCGACTTCAAGTCTTAAACAAATCTGAATTAAGTTGCAAGTCATTATCTAAACTATGCAAATAGTCTGTTGAATTATGTTACTCGATCCAGTCATCAATAACAGGCCAAAATCTGTTAGAGGTCTATATCACTTTTAATTCACTTGTTTTCTTTTCCTTTTTCCCTCTGTACTATCTGTCGACTAACATCACTAGGATCCAAGCTCAAATAGATATTACTAATGCATAAGATTCGTTCACTTATTCACTATATATCATCAAAACAGTCCCTGAGTTGTCCATAACCATGGAAGTACATTATGAAAACACCACGAAAGCACCATTTATGTTCTGCTGCTATACTAGGCTGCTGCTATGTTTCGATTGATCAATGTTGCTACAGATTTCAGCTACAACTGCAAGACTCCTCTTGTGTTACCACTCGCCCTTTTGTTTCCACTTGAAGGATGACCCAAACATCACCACTCGAGACATATATTTTTTTCCTGCCCAACAACAATAACAATAACCCACTTCTATATATAACTATATATATACATAAGTGCATCATCAAATCATAAACATAATCCAAACAACCACTTATGTATATAGAAACTCACTTGATTCACCACCTTTGTGCCACCAGTTCTTGTTGTTTCTACTCAAAACCGCCATCAAACCAACATCATTGTACCTGCACATCATGATCCTACTGCTGTGACTTTATATTGTCTGGTTCTTTTTACTTCCAGTCAACAACAAAAATCACAAAACCTGTTACAATCAGGTATTCTAGTTAGACTATCTATCTATCTAATTATCTCACTTTACAAAGTTATTTCAAACCTGAACGTTTCATAAACAGGAACATAAGTCACCCAATGATCCTGTATTCGGTTTCGTTGCAAAACACACCCTAAACCTTACTCATCAACCACCTGCAAAACCCAACATCACAAGGTATATTCATAATACCATTATCAAAGCACCAACGGAATTGTTACACAAATCAAATCGAATCTGTGTACAATTTAACAATAGAATACATAACACTTCAATCCTTCTTATATGAACCAACAGATAGATTACATAGCAGCACATTTGAATGAATCGATTTACAACTTACGATGAATGATGTTGGGTAATAAAAGTGTATAATTATATAAATAAAAAAATATGTAAATAAATAAAAGGAGTACCAATTTTCCAGTTTCTGTTCTCTGTAATGGATCGATGGTGATTAACACCGAAGACAATTAGACCGCTGACGATGATAAATAACGCAGTACCTGTAATCATCGATTGTTAATTTCTTCATGAATTGAACAAACAACAACCGATCATCAATTGTTAGATTTCTGCTCCTCTGGTTGAGGGACCAAAGACCCATATTGAATTTGGTTGTTGCTGCTTTACTCGCCTGAACCGATTGATCTTATCACACACATCGGTTATAATTGATGCAACTTGGGCCGAACTAAACCTAAATGGGATTTGCAAATGGGCTTCTTTTTATTTGTTAATAGACTTCCAAGATCCATTTGTTATTTAAGGTATAAAATTTATCATTATATATATATATATATATATATATATATATATATATATATATATATATATATATATATATATATATATATATATATCATTAATATTATTATTATTATTAATATCATTATAATTATAATTAGATATAATTATTACATTGATATGAATACTATTTTTGTTAATATTATTATTATTATTATTATTGTTATTATTATTATTAACATTATTATTATTATTACTACAAATTAATTTAGTATTATTATAATTATATTTTTTACAAACGAAAGATATTATATAGAAATATATTTAATACATGTATCAAAAATATATCTAATTTACTATTTTAATATAAAAGTAACATATATAGATATATATATATAACATTTGAAATAACAAATACATATAATAAGTAATATATTAAATAATTATTATATAAACTGGTTTGATTATTATTACATGTTAAATTATACGTTTTAATATACAAAACTGATATTGGTTCGTGAATCCAAGGTCAACCCTACACTTGTTAAATGACGTCATATGTATTTTTACTACAAAATACAATACGGTGAGTATCATTTGCCCTTTTACTCTTTACATTTTTGGGGCTGAGAATACATGCAAATGTTTTATTAACTGTTTTACAATAATTATATGCGTGAGTTTCATTTGCCCTTTTTACTCTTTACGTTTTTGGGCTGAGAATACATGCAAATGCTTTATTAACTGTTTTACAATATTTATATCCGTAAGTTTCATTTGCTCCCCTTTACTCTTTACATTTTTGGGGCTGAGAATACATGAAAATGTTTTATTAACTGTTTTACAATAATTATATGCGTGAGTTTCATTTGCTCCCTTTTTAAATGCTTTTGCAATATATATTTTTGGGACTAAGAATACATGCGCTGCTTTTATAAATGTTTTACGAAATAGACACAAGTAATCGAAACTACATTCTATGGTTGAATGATTGAAATCGAATATGCCCCTTTTTATTAAGTCTGGTAATCTAAGATTTAGGGAACAGACACCCTAATTGACGCGAACTCTAAAGATAGATCTATCGGGCTCAACAAGCCCCATCCAAAGTACCGGATGCTTTAGTACTTCGAAATTTATATCATGTCCGAAGGAGGATCCCGAAATGATGGGGATATTCTTATATGTATTTTTGTGAATGTCGGTTACCAGGTGTTCAATCCATATGAATGATATTTTGTCTCTATGCATGGGACGTATGTTTATGAGAAATGGAAATATGAAATCTTGTGGTCTATTAAAATTATGAAATGATTATTTATGTTAAACTAATGAACTCACCAACCTTTTGGTTGACACTTGAAAGTATGTTTATTCTCAGATACGAAAGAAATCTTCCGCTGTGCATTTGCTCATTTTAGAAACATTACTTGGAGTCATTCATGGCATATTTCAAAAGACGTTGCATTCGAGTCGTCAAGTTCATCAAGATTATTATTAAGTCAATTATAGTTGGATATATTCTGAAACGGTATGCATGCCGTCAATTTTCATTGTAAAGAAAGATTGTCTTTTAAAATTGAATGCAATATTTGTAAAATGTATCATATAGAGGTCAAATACCTCGCGATGAAATCAACTGTTGTGAATCGTTTATAATCTATATGGATTTCGTCCAGATGGATTAGGACGGGTCTTCATAATTAGGTCACCTGAACCAAATCGGGTGTCAACCGTAAGAACGGTGGTTGCATAGCATGGTCAAAGACAGGACCTTGTGTCAGACCAAAAAATTATAGGGTGATGTTTACTATTGCTCCTACAAAGAATAGTAATTGCATCCGACACGATATAGACCATAATCAAAAGCATGTCACGGGACATTGCCTTAACAGTTGCTTGTTCAACGCTTTCCTTTACAACCGGACGGTAGTTTACGAAAAGGTAATATACGGAGCAAGTATACTGGATGTGTTGCTTTCCTAATACAAGGTTAGCAAGTGGGTAACACAGAACCATAAGTTTTGAGCTAAATTTTTCAAATTTGAAACCCACAAAACCCATAAAAACAATTTCGCAAACACCGGTGAAGGGTTATTCCGGAAAACGTATCTAGGGTAACAGCTAGATTGAATTTTTAAAAAGATCAAATGTTTTCATAAAGATCCAATTTCCTAAAGGATCTAAATTTTCATAGTCATGTGGGACTGTAAACCATAACGTTACTATCATTGTTCATACCGCTGTATTAAAATCACTGATGTACAAAGTGTGAAGAATAAAGAAGTGATTCTAGTATTTTTATTTCAAGACTATATTGCTTGAGGACAAGCAACGCTCAAGTGTGGCAATATTTGATAATGCTAAAAATGAACATATATTTCATAGCATTATCCCTCAAGAAAGACAAGCTTTTAGTTGCAATTGTTCTATTTACAAGTAATATTCGTTTAAATAATAAAAGGAGAAGACAAAAGACAGATTCGACGATTTGAAGATGCAAATGACCAAAAAGCTAAAAAGTACAAAGTACAATCAAAGTGGTTCAAATTATTGATGAGAAACGTCTAAAAATTACAAGAGTACGAGTCGCAAACCGCAAAGTACAAGATATTAAATAGTACGAAAGGACGTTCAAAAATCCGAAACCGGGACATGAACCAACTTTCGACTTACACTTAATTCATTCACCACTATAACCTTATTATTATTAAATTAATATTAAAATTATAATTATAAAATAAATATAAATATATATTGAGAGATAGAGAGTAATTGAGAAATATGGTGTGTGTAAACTCGTCGCCCAAACTTGCAATTTATAGGACCTGGCCAGTACTTTACTGCCATGAGATCGCATGGTTTTAAGGCACCCAGGGCATGCGATTGCATGACCTCCTGATCCAGCTCACAATCACTTGTCTTCTTGTTTGCCGACGGTTTTTAATAATATAATTTAAGATTAATAATAATAAGGTTATGTTAGCGAATATTGTAAGTGTGTAATTCGAAATTCTGTCCGTGTAACGCTACGCTATTATTAATCATTGTAAGTTATGTTCAACCTTTTTAAATTAATTTTTCGTAGCTAAGTTATTATCATGCTTTTTTAAATTGAAGTAATCGTGATGTTGGGCTAAATATTAAAGACAGGGTAATTGGGCTTTGTACCATAATTGGGGTTTGAACAAAAGAATGACACTTGTGGAAATTAGACTATGGGCTATTAATAGGCTTTATATTAACTAAACGATACCTCATTAATTTAATATAAAGATTACAATTTGACGTATCTATATATAACCACATACGCTTAATCGGGTACGGTGGGCGGGATATCTATATATACGAATTATCGTTCATTTTACCAGATACAGGAATGGATTAATAGTTAATGGACTCGTTGAAACTGGGGTGGATTACATTCAAGGGTAATTGGTGTAATTGTTAACAAAGTAATAAAACCTTGGATTACACACAGTCGATAACCTGGTGTATTCATAAAACAAAGTATTAAGACCTTGTTACAATTCGAATCCCCAATTAGTTGGAATATTTGACTTCAGGTATAAGGATAATTTGATGAAGACTTTACTCAACCGTATGGACATATCGAACATTCCAGGACAAAGGACAATTAACCCATGGTAATAAATTAAAATCAACACGTCAAACATCATGATTACGGAAGTTTAAATAAGCATAATTTCTTTATTTCATATTTCATCGCACTTTTATTTACTATCATTTTATTTATTGCACTTTTAATTATCGTACTTTTTAATTATCGTACTTTTTAATTATCGCAATTTTATTTATCGCACTTTAATTATTGTCATTTACTTTACGCTTTAAATTAAGTTATATTTATTTTTAATATTTTACATTAGGTTTTAACTGTGACTAAAGTTTTAAAATCGACAAACCGGTCATTAAACGGTAAAAACCCCCTTTTATAATAATAATACTACTTATATATATATAAATATATATATTTATATATTTATAAATATAGTTTTAAAAATATAGCGTTAAACTTGGCTAGCTCCCTGTGGAACGAACCGGACTTACTAAAAACTACACTACTGTACGATTAGGTACACTGCCTATAAGTGTTGTAGCAAGGTTTAGGTATATCCACTCTATAAATAAATAAATAACTTGTGTAAAATTGTATCGTATTTAATAGTATTTCGTAGTAAAAATATAACTATTTCGTATACACCTCTACGCACATCAAGTATTTTTGGCACCGCTGCCGGGGATCAAACAACGCCGAAAGCGAAACGCTATATAATAAAAAAAGATTTTTAATTTACTTTTGTAAAAATACGTTTTAAATATTAAAAATAAAAATTTAAAACATAATTAAAAAAGAGAGTAAAACGAAAATATATATTTTATAAAGTATAAAAGTATTTTTTTAGATCTTAAAAATATAAGTGTATTTTAATTACTTATTTTAAATTTTGTAAAAAAATCAAAGTAAAAGAAAATAAAAAATAGAAACTGAGCCTGCATTTTTCGACCTACATTTAAACTGAAAGTGCAAGCCATGCGATCGCATGGCTCGAGTGTAGAAAACTCATGCGACCGCATGGTACCCTCTGACAGGTCTGATCATTAGCTGGTACGGTTTAGGGAGTTTTAATAATTATTATTATTAATTTATTAACCCTAATTAGGGTTTATTTATTTAATTAGTTTTTATTAATTAGTTTTAGTTTTATTTAATTTGTACTTTTAAGTTATAATTAGTTTTAATAATTAATAAATTAATACTTTTATAAAATAAATAATATAAAAATAATATTTTTATAAAAAAATTGTATTTTTATAACTTTAGTTTTATTTTTATATTTCCGTATCTTTTTATTAGTTTAATTCGTAATTTTTATTTTTCGTTCGTAATTAGTTTTAAGATATAGTTTTTGCCGTAGTTAATTTTATTTCTAGATTTTTAGGCTTTCCCGTAAAATCCCTTAAGTGCTTTTTCTTTAGATTAAGATTTAGGCGCCTTAGAATTTTACGACGTCACTTATTGTTTTAGTATTTAAGATTTTAGTACTTTTTAAATAATTGCCGTTTTGGATATAGAATTCTTTTAAGCTTTAATACCTTTAGACGTAACTTTTAATTCTTAGTTTTTAGACTTTTAAGTTTCGACGCGCTACGTTCTTTTTATTATTTGTCGACCTTTTATTTTTTCGACGTTTTTCCGACGCGCTCTTTTTCTTTCTTATTTCTCGACGCTCTAGTTTTTAGTACTTAGAATATTTTTCTATTTCTTCTCTAAAATTTCTTTAAACTTCGACGAAAAATTATTTTAAGTGGTTAAATTGATAGACATCCAAAATTTTCTGGTTCGTAGTAATAGTTGGATGTGTTAGTGGCGAGTTGTGGGCTTCCGATTTAAAGGGTCCTAGCTACCTGCTGTATCTATTGACTATTCGAAACGTGGGCAAAATCATAAAAGTCTATTAATTTGATAACTTATATAATTTTTATCTTTTATAACTAATAGGATATTCAGTGAATGCGCCGAGCAAAACGTTCACCACCTTTTATACGTTCACCACCTTTTATACGTTCATCACCTGTAACTCGATCAAAACATCTAGCCAATATTTTCGCCGTTGATTTTTCTTTAGAATCGTCATCTAGTCGACCAAGTACTCCAATTCAAATTTCCGATAATCCATTTTTTGAACCCGACCTCACAATTGAGAATCCGGAGGATATTCAGGGACGATTCAGAGATCCTGAACCACTAATCATTCCTTTTGAACCACAAATTACTCATCCAGAGATTGTCGAGGAAGAAACCATTAAGTCAGAATCCCTTAGTGATTCAGATTCAACAAATTCAATAATGGAAAATCTGGAACCTCTAAGTATGGAAGACCGAATGAGAGCTAAACGCACTGGCCAATGTCACGTAATTACTCAACCAGACATTAATGCGCCAGATTATGAAATCAAAGGACAAATCCTACACATGGTAACTAATCAATGCCAATTTAGTGGTGCGCCGAAGGAAGATCCAAACGAACATCTTCGTATCTTTAATAGGATCTGTACTCTATTTAAAATCCGAGAAGTGGAGGATGAACAGATCTATCTCATGTTATTTCCCTGGACTTTAAAGGGAGAAGCCAAAGATTGGTTAGAATCGTTACCTGAAGGGGCGATTGATACATGAGATGATTTAGTTAAAAAATTTCTTAAACAATTCTTTCCAGCATCTAAAGCCGTGAGACTTCAAGGATAAATTGTTACGTTCACACGGAAGCCAAACGAAACTTTATATGAGGCGTGGATAAGATTTGGAAAGTTGTTGAGAGGATGTCTGCAACATGGTTTAGACACTTATCAAATAGTACAAATATTCTACCAAGGATGCGACATCACTACACGAAAAGACATCGACATAGCAGCTGGTGGTTCCATTATGAAAAAAACATCAACTGAAGCTTACAAAATTATTGATAACACTGCTTCCCACTCACATGAGTGGCATCAAGAAAAAGATATCGTTAGATCATCTAAAGCAGCTGATGCGGTAGCGTGGGGGTACGAAATAGTATTATATTTTTAGTACGAAAAGTGATACAAACTACACAAGTTTTAATTATTTATTTACAAATGGGATATACCTAAACCTTGCTACAACACTATAGGCAGTGTACCTAATCGTAGAGTAGTATAGTTTTTAGTAAGTCCGGTTCGTTCCACAGGGAGCGGGCTTATTGCACACTATATTTTTAAACAACTATATTTGTACAAAATATATATAATTATATATAATAATATATAAAAGGGGGTTTACCTTTTAATGACCGGTTTGTCGATTTATATTTTAAGCGAAGCGTATAGTAAATGACGATATTTAAATAACAATATAAAATAAATAACAATAATGACAATAAATAAAAGTACGAGGAAAAATGAAATAAAATATATTATGCTTATTTAAACTTCCGTAACCATGATGTTTGACGTTTTGATTTTAATTTATTATTCTGGGTTAATTGTCCTTTGTCCTGGATGTATTTGAAACCTATTTGGTTTTTATCCATAATAGTTCATCGGTCATAATTATAAACTGCTCGGCAAATTTAACCTTATACCCGAAGTCAAATATTCCAACTAACTGGGGATTCGAACTGTAACAAGGTCTTAATACTTTGCTTAATGAATACACCAGGTTATCGACTGCGTGTAAACCAAGGTTTTACTACTTTGTTAACAATTACACCAATTACCCTTGAATGTAATTTCACCCCTGTTTTAATTATTCTAGTGGCTATTAATCCATTCCCGTGTCCGGTTAAATGAACGATTATTCGTACATATAAATACCCCGCCCATCGTGTCCGATCGAGTGTATATGGTAATTTATAGGAACGCCCAATTGTAAATCTTTATATTAACATTAACAAACTATCATTTAGTTAAACAAATATAAAGCCCATTAATAGCCCATAATCTAATTTCCACAAGTGTCGTTCTTTTGTCCAAACCCCAATTATGGTACAAAGCCCAATTACCCAATTTTAGTAATTAGCCCAACATCATGATTACTTCGTTTTAAATAAGCATAATAATAACTTAGCTACGAGACATTAATTTAAAAAGGAGAACATAGCTTACATTGAGTATTTATCGCGTAGTGTTACACGGACAGAATTTCGACTTCAAAAACCCGTAAAATAACCTTTACATAACCCGAACTAATCTAATATAACACTAATCTATACTATATATATATATATATATTTATTTATTTATTATCTTATGGAGTATTATTATTATTATTATTTTTTTTTTATATTTTACATGCAGAACTCGAGAGCTTTTATAGCCAGAACTGAAATTCACTGCTCCGCGAGTCGCGACCATTTTGGCCTTCCAGCTCCGCAAGTCGCGGAGGTTCCAAAACCAGCCCACAAGTTCAAGATCCAAGGCTGCCGACGGTTTTTATTTAAATATATATAATATATAAATAATTTTTATAATTATTTATATATTATATTATATTTATATACATAGTAGACTCGTAATTTTTTTCCGTTGCGTCGAGCGTTGAGAGTTGGTTCATGTCCCGGTTCCGAATTTTCGAACGTCCTTGCGTACGCTGAGATATTTTGTACTTTGCGTTTCGTAACTTGTACTCTTGTCATTTTTAGACGTTCCTTATCAATAAATTGAACCTTTTTAATTGTATCTTGTACTTTTGAGCTTTTTGGACCTTTGCGTCTTCAATTCGTTGTTTTCGCCTTTTGTCTTCGCACTTATTTAATATAAACGAATATTACATGAAAATGGAACAATTGCAACTGAAATCTTTACATATCGGAGGGATATTGATACTAAATATATGTTCATTTGGAGCACTATCAAATATCTCCACACTTGAACGTTGCTTGTCCTCAAGCAATACAATCTTGAAATAAAACACACTAGAATCACTTCTTTATTCTTCACACTTTGTACATCAGTGATTTTGATACGGCGGTATAAACAATGATAGTAGCATTTGTGGTTTACAGTCCCACATGACTATGAAAATTTAGATCCATTAAGGAAATTGGATCTTTATGAAAACATTTGATCTTTTGAAATCTAGTTTTTACCCTAGATAAGTTTTCCAGAATAACCCTTTACCGGTGTTTGCAAAATATTTTTGTGGGTTTGGTGGGTTTCAGATTTGAAAATTTTAGCTCAAAACTTGCGGTTTTGTGTCACCCACTTGCTAACCTTGTATTTGGAAAGCAACACGTCCAGTTTACTTGTCCCGTATATTACCTTTCGGTAAACTACCGTCCGGTTGTAAAGGAAAGCGTTGAACAAGCAACTGTTAAGGCAATGTCCCCTGACATGCTTTTAATTATGGTCTATAATGTGTCGGACGCAATTACTATCCTTGGTAGGAGCAATAGTAAAGCTCACCCTTATAATTTTTTTTCGGTCTGGCACAAGGTCCTGTCTTTGACCACTATGCAACCACCGTTCTTACGGTTGACACCCGATTTGGTTCAGGTGACCTAATGAATTCCAGGTGAATTCCTAGGATTTTACGTTCAATGGTAATGAACGCATTGAAAATAGGGTTTTCAGAAAACAAATCGGTTTGTAATTTTGATCAAAATATTTTCTCGTTTAAGCTCGAGTTTAGATATCATTGAATTCCATGAGTTGTAATTCTCAATCTTTAAAGTCAATCTCAAGGATTGAGTAATATCAGGCTTAAAAGCTGATTTTTAATCTTTAAGGAGATTATCCTTTTTGGGGATCTGATTCATTAGTCTTATCAAGCTAATTTGCACGGTGCCCCCCCATTGTACGAGATAAATCCTTCTCATGGTTAGGATAAATCTGACCACCTGGCGACCCTGTTTTATGCTGAGGTCCGTGGATTTCCTGCTGATTTTAGTGTTGACTTTTCTAGATTTTTCGTCAACCTACAGCTGGTCTGAAAGACAACTTCTTGACCTAAATCAAGAAGCGCGTGTCTTTTTCGGAAGACTTTACTTCCTTTTAATGATGGAATTGATTCATCGTGTAGATCCATCTTTTCTTTCAAATATATTACAGTAAATCGGGTAAAACAGTTAATTTAGTCCAAAACAAAAGCACCTGCAATAACTTTACAGAAACATGTGATATATAGTTTTTAATTGAATAACTTGGTACATTCTCCCCACACTTAGTTTCTTTCTTTGCCTTTTTATTCTCCTTTATTCCATTTTAAATGAATTCAATCGTTTTAGGGTGTTTCTCAATTTATGTCCTTTCCGAGGCAACGATAATTTCAGTATTAACACCTAGTTTTCACCGTTCATAAATATGTATAAACATGATTTTGAATTCATTTAGTTGAAAATTTTTCAAATTTTCACAAAATTTGGCAAATAAATTAAGTGTAAACACGAGAGAATTTATAACCCTTCCCCACACTTGAGATCATGCAATGCCCTCATTTGCATGAAATCAGACTATAATTATAAATTCATGAGGGTGATTAGTGTAGAAAAGTAATTAAAAATACCCAGTTTGTAATTACAAAGCTCGTCGAATGATAGATGGCGCGCCTCATCGTTCATTCCTTTTATTGTTTTATCACACATGTTTTTCTTCAAAAACGGTTGCTTTTCTGAACTGTTTGCTAATATTTGAAAATGTGTCTTTTACCCTAATTGTGCATTTTTATTAACGAGTTATGCACTAACCCGAACCCCGAATTTAACGTTAAGTGGGGTTAGACTTCCCTATACTTAGCTGACGACATGTGAAGTCGGTAGAATAAGTTCCACGAATTAAAATAGTGAGCCAGTTATTTACATCTCGGGTGGTGTATAATATATCAATGGGTTTAAAGTTTAGACTCGCCCGATTGTCACTACTTAATTCTTTTTTAAGTGTAGCTTTTAGTAAATGGATATGTCTCTTTTCTGGTTCTTGGTCAAATGGATCGATATATACCGACATACATATTTCTATAGGGTAGACAATTCCTAATATTTCCTTCTGTTTATTCTCGGGATCAAAGTTTTCACCTCTATTACCCAATTGGGTGAAATCCGAGGTGTCATTATCTATTATAGCTCGTAGTTCATCTTCGGTAGATGACTCTTCTATAGAGAATATTGGGTTGGAAGGTTGTGGAATGGTGAAGTTCGGTTTGGTCTCGGGGTTAAAATTTTCAACGTTATCGTTTTCCCAAGAGTACCAATTTGTCACCCTTATTTCTTCTTCATCATTCATTGATGGATTGATGATTTTGTCTGTAGAGGCTAATGTGTCGATATGTTGTGAATTTGGTAAGACTGAATAAAAAGTATCATCGGGGTAGTTGGTGATTGAGCTCTCGAATTTATCAAAATTCGATGATATGAGATTTTCTTGCACACGACTCCTCAGATCAACAGGTGTGTAGTCTGATAGAGTTTCAGCTTGCCGGTTTACAAACTCTCTCATTTGTTCATTTTGAGCATTGAGTTCTTCGAGTTTGATTTTCATATTGTCTAATAAATTTTCAGACACGTAATTTTCCTCGTCTACTGGTTGTTGAGTTTGGAAATATTCTTGGGAATAATCCCAATTTGAATTGTATTCTTCATAATCATTCCATTCAGGTTCCGTGGGTGCGTAATTTTCCATAGGAACGTAATAATAACATTCCCATGTTGAGTGATAATCTCCACAGATTTCACAACCAGTTATTGTTTCGTCATTCGTGATCCAAGATTGACTGAACGAATTGTCATCAACACCCGTTTGAGAGTATTGATTTAATTGATTTTGGATATCAAAAAGAGTTTCCATAGCCTTGTTTTCAAAATTTTTCATTTTATTGCGATGGCCAAATTTTAGCTACAATGTGGTGCATTTACTAATTATCCTATTAGTTATAAAAATAGAAAAACTTATATAAGTTGTCCAATTAATAGACTTTTTTGCTTTTGCCCACGTTTCGAATAGCCAAAAGATGCAGCAGGGAGCCAGAACCCTTTAAATCGGAAGCTCACAACTCAGCCACTAACAAATCCAACTATTACTACGAAGCAGAAAATTGTCAACGTCCATTAATTTAATTACTTAAATAATTTTTCTTTCCGTTTGAGATATTAGATAAGAAATAGAGAAAATTTCTAAGTCCTAAAAACTAAAGCGTCGAGAAATAAGAAAGAAAAAGAATGCGCGTCGAAAAATAAAAATAAGAAAATAGCGCGTCGTAACTTAAAAGTCTAAAAATTATATCTAAAAAGTTGCGCCTAAAGGTCTAAAGGTAAATGCAATTTTATTCAGAAAACGGCAATTACTTGAAGGCACTAAAATCTATTTAAAACTAAAGCGAAAAATGGCGTCGCAAAATTCTAAAGCACCTAAATCTTAGTCTAAAGAAAAAGCACTCAAGGGATTTTACGGCAAAGCCTAAAAATCTAAAAATAAAAATAAGCTACGGCAAAATACTAGAACTTAAAACTAGCTACGAACAATAACGATACAAATATTACACAAAAAAAATATATTATTTTTTTATATAAATAAAAATAAACTTAAAGTTGTAAAAAGTACAATTTTTATAAAAATATTATTTTTATATTTATATTTTTATTTTTATATTTTATAAAAGTATTAATTTTTTATATATTAAAATTAAATATAATTAATTATAACTAATTAATTAAAACTTAAAACTAAATTATATTAATAATAAACTAATTAGGTTTAAATAATAATAAATAATAATCCGTAATTAATGCGATTTTAGGGTTTCTGTCAGCTCGTCAGGGCGGCTCCGCGAGTCGCGGTTCCACTTGCCTTACAACTCCGCAAGTCGCGGAGGATGTAAAACGTTTTTTTTTTTTTTTTTTTTTTTTAATTTTATATTGTTTTTCTAAAAATATATTTATACAAATATATATTAAAAATATAGCGTTTCACCGATTCCCCGGCAGCGGCGCCAAAAACTTGATGCGGTAGCGTGGGGGTACGAAATAGTATTATATTTTTAGTACGAAAAGTGATACAAACTACACAAGTTTTAATTATTTATTTACAAATGGGATATACCTAAACCTTGCTACAACACTATAGGCAGTGTACCTAATCGTAGAGTAGTATAGTTTTTAGTAAGTCCGGTTCGTTCCACAGGGAGCGGGCTTATTGCACACTATATTTTTAAACAACTATATTTGTACAAAATATATATAATTATATATAATAATATATAAAAGGGGGTTTACCTTTTAATGACCGGTTTGTCGATTTATATTTTAAGCAAAGCGTATAGTAAATGACGATATTTAAATAACAATATAAAATAAATAACAATAATGACAATAAATAAAAGTACGAGGAAAAATGAAATAAAATATATTATGCTTATTTAAACTTCCGTAACCATGATGTTTGACGTTTTGATTTTAATTTATTGTCCTGGGTTAATTGTCCTTTGTCCTGGATGTATTTGAAACATATTTGGTTTTTATCCATAATAGTTCATCGGTCATAATTATAAACTGCTCGGCAAATTTAACCTTATACCCGAAGTCAAATATTCCAACTAACTGGGGATTCGAACTGTAACAAGGTCTTAATACTTTGCTTAATGAATACACCAGGTTATCGACTGCGTGTAAACCAAGGTTTTACTACTTTGTTAACAATTACACCAATTACCCTTGAATGTAATTTCACCCCTGTTTTAATTATTCTAGTGGCTATTAATCCATTCCCGTGTCCGGTTAAATGAACGATTATTCGTACATATAAATACCCCGCCCATCGTGTCCGATCGAGTGTATATGGTAATTTATAGGAACGCCCAATTGTAAATCTTTATATTAACATTAACAAACTATCATTTAGTTAAACAAATATAAAGCCCATTAATAGCCCATAATCTAATTTCCACAAGTGTCGTTCTTTTGTCCAAACCCCAATTATGGTACAAAGCCCAATTATCCAATTTTAGTAATTAGCCCAACATCATGATTACTTCGTTTTAAATAAGCATAATAATAACTTAGCTACGAGACATTAATTTAAAAAGGAGAACATAGCTTACATTGAGTATTTATCGCGTAGTGTTACACGGACAGAATTTCGACTTCAAAAACCCGTAAAATAACCTTTACATAACCCGAACTAATCTAATATAACACTAATCTATACTATATATATATATATATTTATTTATTTATTATCTTATGGAGTATTATTATTATTATTATTTTTTTTTTTTATATTTTACATGCAGAACTCGAGAGCTTTTATAGCCAGAACTGAAATTCACTGCTCCGCGAGTCGCGGCCATTTTGGCCTTCCAGCTCCGCAAGTCGCGGAGGTTCCTAAACCAGCCCACAAGTTCAAGATCCAAGGCTGCCGACGGTTTTTATTTAAATATATATAATATATAAATAATTTTTATAATTATTTATATATTATATTATATTTATATACATAGTAGACTCGTAATTTTTTTCCGTTGCGTCGAGCGTTGAGAGTTGATTCATGTCCCGGTTCTGAATTTTCGAACGTCCTTGCGTACGCTGAGATATTTTGTACTTTGCGTTTCGTAACTTGTACTCTTGTCATTTTTAGACGTTCCTTATCAATAAATTGAACCTTTTTAATTGTATCTTGTACTTTTGAGCTTTTTGGACCTTTGCATCTTCAATTCGTTGTTTTCGCCTTTTGTCTTCGCACTTATTTAATATAAACGAATATTACATGAAAATGGAACAATTGCAACTGAAATCTTTACATATCGGAGGGATATTGATACTAAATATATGTTCATTTGGAGCACTATCAGCAGCAAGAGCCGATTCTAGCCATGACTTTGATTCCATTTTCGCAAAGATAGATGCTGTCGAGAGACGAATGGAAAAGATGACTAAGGATATTCACTCAATACGAATTAGTTGTGAGCAGTGTGGAGGACCACATTTGACAAAAGATTGTCTCAGTATTTAACAAACAATGGAACAAAGAGAGAATGTTTCATACATGAACCAAAGGCTTGGAAATAATTATCAGAATAATTATCAACCGCCAAGACCAATCTACAATCAAAATCAGAATTATAACCGAAATTTTCCATACAACAACCAACAAGGTCCTAGCAATCAGCAAGTATCTAACAACACTTATAATCAGCAAAGACCTATTTTTGAAAATAAACCACCACAAATCGATGATAAAAAGCCAAATTTAGAAGACATGATGTCAAAGCTAGTTAAATCTCAATCTCAGTTTTTCACATCTCAGAAACAAACTAATGAACAAAATGCTCAAGCATTTAGAAATCAACAAGCTTCTATTCAAAATTTGGAACAAGAAGTGAGTAACCTAGCAAGGTTAATAGGTGAAAGAAAACCGGGAAATCTACCTAGCGATACAAATGCTAACCCTCGGAATGAAACAGCTAAAGCCATTACCATAAGAAGTGGTATTACACTTAAAAAACCTGAAATACCTGAAATTTCTGATAACTCTATTCCTACTCCACAGGCACCACAACCTGAGCAAGATAAGGAAACAGAACCGGTAGTTGAAAAGGTTAATGAAGATAACACAGTTAAGGCTAAACCTTATGTTAAACCATACCAACCACCACTTCCTTACCCAAGTAAAATGAGAAAAGAAAGACTTGAAGCCGAGCAATCTAAATTCTTGGATATGTTTAAACAAATAAATGTCAATCTTCCTTTCATTGATGTAATTTCAGGAATGCCAAGATATGCTAAATTTCTGAAAGATCTAATAACAAATAGAAAGAAAATGGAAGAACTTTCGGCTATTACAATGAATGCTAATTGTTCTGCAGTACTGTTGAATAAGATACCAGAAAAATTATCAGATCCAGGAAGTTTCACAATTCCATATTTTCTGGGTAGTCTTAGTTCAATAGAAGCATTGGCGACTTAGGTGCTAGTATAAATCTAATGCTGTATTCACTATACGCTAAACTAGACCTTGGAGAATTGAAACCAACAAGAATAAGCATACAACTAGCCGATCAATTAGTAAAATATCCTAGAGGGATAATGGAGAACATGCTAGTTAAAGTTGGTACTTTAGTATTTCCAGTAGATTTTGTTATTCTAGACATGGAAGAAGATTCTCGAGTTCCTCTCATATTAGGAAGATCATTCTTAAACACGGCTAAAGCAATAATAGACGTGTTCGGTAAGAAACTGACCCTAAGTATAGAGGATGAGAGTGTTACCTTTTCTGTTGATAGAGCCACGCAACAACCGCAATCTGCAGATGATACATGTTATTATATTCAAACTATAGATTCACATGCAGAATTGTTAGAAGAATTTCCAGAATTACAAGGAACAGGAGAATGTTCTTTAGGAGAAGGAACTGAACCAATTGATGAAGCTGAAATGTTAGCCGCACTCATTGCTAATGAATACGAACCAACAACAGAAGAAATTCAAATGCTAAATGAGGAAGACAGATATCGATACAAATCATTGATAGAAGAACCACCAACATTAGAGTTAAAGCCACTTCCAAACCATTTGGAATACGCTTATTTACATGGTGAATCTGAATTACCTGTAATAATATCGTCTTCTCTTACTGAAAATGAAAAATCTCAACTCATTTCTGTGCTAAAAGCTCATAAACCAGCTATTGCATGGAAGATTCATGATATTAAAGGCATAAGTCCTTCGTATTGCACACATAAAATCCTTATGGAAGAAGGTCATAAAACGTATGTGCAACGCCAACGAAGACTAAATCCTAATATGCAAGATGTTGTTAAGAAAGAAATAATTAAACTGGTTGATGCAGGTTTAATTTATCCAATCTCTGATAGTCCATGGGTAAGCCCAGTTCAATGTGTACCTAAGAAGGGTGACATGACTGTCATCACAAATGAAAAAAGTGAGCTTATTCCTACTAGGTCTGTAACAGGATGGCATGTTTGTATTGATTATAGAAAATTAAATGACGCCACCAGAAAAGATCACTTTCCCTTACCTTTCATTGATCAAATGTTGGAAAGATTAGCCGGAAATAGTTACTATTGTTTTCTTGACGGTTTTTCTGGATATTTTCAAATTCCAATAGCACCCGAGGATCAAGAGAAAACCACGTTCACGTGCCCTTATGGTACTTTTGCTTACAAACGGATGCCATTTGGACTTTGCAACGCCCCTGCAACCTTTCAAAGGTGCATGATGTCGATTTTTCACGAAATGATAGAAGAATGCATGGAAGTTTTCATGGATGAATTTTCAGTCTTCGGTGATACTTTTGAATCATGTATAGTTAATCTTGAACGAATGCTAATTAGATGCGAACAATCAAATCTAGTACTTAACGGGGAGAAATGCCATTTCATGGTTAGAGAAGGCATCGTTCTTGGTCATAAAATTTCAAAAGAAGGAATTGAAGTGGATAGAGCTAAAGTAGATGTAATTGCTAAAATTCCACATCCCACCAATGTTAGAGGAGTTAGGAGTTTTCCAGGGCATGCCGGTTTTACCGACGTTTCATAAAAGATTTTTCTAAAATTGCCACTCCTATGAATAAACTCTTAGAAAAGGATGCTCCGTTCATATTTTCAGATGAATGCATCAAATCTTTTAATATTCTTAAAGATAAACTCACTAATGTGCCGATCATGATAACTCCAAATTGAAATCTACGATTTGAACTCATGTGCGATGCAAGTGATTTTGCAATGGGAGCCGTTTTAGGTCAAAGAATTCAAAAACGATTTCAACCTATTTATTACGCTAGTAAGACGTTACAAGGAGCACAAACGAATTACACAACTACTGAAAAAGAACTCCTTGCTATTGTCTTTGCTTTTGACAAATTTCGTTCATATCTCGTTCTAGCTAAAACGGTGGTCTATACCGACCATTCTGCTCTTAGATACCTATTTTCAAAACAGGATGCCAAACCACGATTAATCCGTTGGATCTTACTCCTACAAGAGTTCGATATTGAAATCCGAGACAAAAAGGGTGCAGAAAATCTCGCCGCTGATCATCTTTCTCGTCTTGAAAATCCCGAATTAGAAGTTCTAAATGAATCGGCCATACAAGATAACTTTCCTGATGAATATCTATTGAAGATAGATTATAATGAAATTCAATGGTTTGCAGACTATGCAAACTACTTAGTATGTGGATTCCTTGAAAAAGGGTTGTCGTACCAAAAACGAAAGAAATTCTTTAGTGATATAAAACACTATTTTTGGGAAGATCCACATTTGTTTAAAAGTTGTCCCGATGGAATAATACGCCGATGTGTATTCAGAGATGAAACTAGTTAAATCTTAAATCATTATCACACAGGACCAACAGGAGGGCATTATGGGCCTCAACTTACAGCAAAAAAAGTTTACGATGCTGGGTTCTATTGGCCTACAATTTTCAGAGACGCACACCTTCTTTGTAAATCTTGCGATGCTTGTCAAAGGGTCGGAAAAATAAGTCAACGTGATGAAATGCCACAAAATGTCATTCAAGTATGTGAAGTATTTGACGTTTGGGGTATTGACTTTATGGGTCCATTTCCAAAATCTCATAATAATCTCTATATTCTCGTTGCCATTGATTATGTATCTAAATGGGCGGATGCACAAGCTCTCCCAACTAACGATGCACGAGTTGTAGTCAACTTCTTAAAACGTCTTTTTGCAAGGTTCGGAACACCGAAGGCTTTAATAAGTGATCGGGGTACTCATTTTTGTAATAATCAACTTGAGAAAGTTCTCAAAAGATATGGAGTAACTCATAAAATCTCAACCGCTTATCATCCACAAACAAGTGGACAAGTTGAAAATACCAACTGAGCTTTAAAACGTATTCTAGAGAAAACCGTAGGATCAAATCCGAAGGAATGGTCCATGAAATTGGAGGATGCACTCTGGGCTTTTAGAATAGCCTACAAAACTCCAATTGGAACCACACCTTTTAAACTCATTTACGGAAAAGCATGTCACCTTCCAGTAGAAATTGAGCACAAAGCATTTTGGGCTTTAAAGACATGTAATCTTGATTTGTATGAAGCCGGACGTCTACGGTTAAGTCAATTAAACGAATTTGAAGGATTAAGACATGAAGCATACGAAAATTCATTAATCTATAAGGAAAGAACGAAGAAATGGCATGATAAAAGAATCAGAAGTTCAAAAGAATTTAAGGAACGAGATCAAGTTCTTCTTTTCAATTCACGATTCAAGCTATTTCCTGAAAAATTGAAATCAAGATGGTCTGGACCATTCATAGTCAAAAGAGTTTTCCCATACGGAACAATAGAGTTAATAAATTCAAATGAGATTGAATTTAAAGTTAATGGTCATAGAGTTAAACATTACATACATGATCCAATGGAAGTTGACAACAAAGTTAATCACAATTTCGACACCACATCTAACTAAGTGTGGGGAGAATCAAGTCTTTTAAGGATAATATTTATTTCTGTTGGAGTTAGATATTCTGTTTTCGTGTAGTTTCTGAAAATGGAATCCGAATGGTCTTTCCCTAGCAGACCCTAAAGAACTAGTCTTCTCCCTCCATTCTGAATTTTTATTTTTTTTAGGTTTTACGAGATGAAGAATTCCTTTGATTTGAACCATGGTCTAATGCTACATGCTTTGATTACTAAACGTAATAATGACACACTCCCGAGTGACCTGGTGTCAGTAATAAGAAGCAGATGTGACGAAGTAAGGAAAGAACTCACGAAAGATCATCATAAGACACATTTTGGTAAAGGAAAATCAAAATCCGCAACAAAAAGAAGAGCATGACACCTTGAAAGATGTTATAAATGCGGAAAATGGTCACACGAAGGTAAATGTTCAAATAATCAAACATATTCAAATACCAAATTTGTTACTCTATGCAGAGAAGGACCGTTTATATGTTTAGAAGAAAAGATATTGAAGAATTGAGGTTACGCTTATGTAGCTATGGAAAACCAAATCACATGACTCTCCTATGAGTTGGCTAAAGCAGGTCTCTGAGAATTCTATCTCACAGGTAAGTATGTACAGTTTTTATTTTTTTTATTTTATTGCTTCTAACCTTTTGATAATAAACGCTGAATCGTTCGCTATAAAGTATTAAATTGGTATTCAATAAAATTAAGTATGCGTAACCGAAATTATTGATATCATACAAAAATTTATTACATCACTGCGAAATTTACCGTTTATTCTTAAGGTATAAATATCTTTAATCAATCAATCCAAAATATTTCAAAAATTCGTCAGGAGTAAAACTAGGTTATGGAACCGAAATTACTTTACCGAAAAGAGGGGCGTATATTTTTGATAATATTTGATTGATTAAAGTGGGATAAAAGACCAAAAAGATTTTTAATTTTATTTTTACTTTGTTTTTAAAATTAATATTGTAAATTTTTAAATCAATATATTTAAGTTTGTAAATATTTGAAAAAATTAATATTTTTAATATAAGTTTGTATGTATAAAAATATTAATAATATGAATTTCTAATTTTATGCATTTTAAATTTAAGTTTGGTGTGGATTTAAAATCAAAAATTTACTTTATTTCATTAAGTTAAAAATGTGATTTCTAAAAATTCATCGTAAGTTGAAGACTAGGTCGTTGAACCGAAATTGCTTTACCCAAGGGAGGGACGAGAAATTTTATTATCATTATTTTTAATCTTATTGAATTAAAGTATGCCAAAAACATTAAAAAAACCAAAAATCTTTGCTTTTAAAACAAATGCTTTTAAATGACAAATTTTAAAATTTTGTCGAGGGACGGACTAGGACAACGATCCGAAACGACCTCGTCCTAAATAACAAAGAAAACAAAATTTTAAATTTATTAATTTATGTTTTATTAAGTGAAGGTTTTTATTAAAAAAAAAAAAAAACTAGGATCCATGCGATCGCATGGGATTTAGGCTACACCTCCATGCGATCGCATGGAGGCAAAATACTGGACAGGATCAAAAAGGCAGCGAGTGTTCTGCTCTTCACAATACCACACACACATACACGAACATAACCCAAAAACACCCCTAAAATCATCAAATTTTCACCAAATTCAACCAAATCTCTTGCTATAATCCGCATTAATCATGAATTTGTTAAGAAGTTTTTCAAGAAAGGTAAAAATTTCACCCCTAAACTCTTTATATTTTCAGTTTTAGTGTTCTTGAGCTAAATTTTACCTAATTTAATTTGGTTAATTTCTAGTGTAATTAGAGTTAAATTATTAGTATATTATGCATGTATAACCTAGATTGATGCTATTTAACATGATTTGAAGCCAAAAACTTCAAAAATTTTAGAAATCTAGGGTTTGTGTTCTTGAGCAATTTGGGCTTTTTGATATAAACAGGTTATGGCCGATTTTTGTCATGAATATTGCTAAATTAAGTGGTGTAACATGTTTAGGTAGCTAAATGATCCAAACTTTGATCCTAAACATGATTTTTGAGAATTAAAGTCGACTTTTTAGGTCTAAAATTCATGAACTTGATTAAATTGATGTAAATGCCATTTGAAACTTGTTTAATTGCTAGTAATGATTATTTTGATATGTTATTTGAGTTGAATGCTTATGAACTTTGTAAACATTTTCATATATGCTCATTTGAAAAAGTGTAGAATTGTTAAAATTGTGAAAATGTGTATAAGTTTAATTTTGATTGAACATGTTATTGTAATTGTTTCAAGTTGTTATTTTGCTAACACTAATGCATATTTGGATGCACAAAATTTGTGTTTAATGTGTTTTGCAGAGATATACAGATACTGATGGTGCATCATCATCATCTAGGCAACCTGCTCCGGAACCACAGCCAGAGATGCAATATGAGCCACAATATGAACCGGAGCAACAACAGGAACAACAACAACAACCTGATCAACACGTACCATACTATGATCTGCAACAAGAATATGTTAATGCCTACGTACAATTTCCGTTTCATCCAATAATAGAACACCCAATGATTCATGAAGAACAGTTGCATCCTAATTTGAGATTTGATCGAAGTTGGAGAGATTACCCGACATATCAAAGTAACAAATTTAAACTGGTAACGAAAAATGTAGAAGTGCCAAGGGTAATCGATTGGGAGCCTTTGGAAAGGGTCCAACTAGTTAACTCAGTTAGGCAGCATCTGATCCAAAGGTATGGGAACTCTTCTTTTCCCGATTGGGAACGTTTATCACCATTCGTAGGCCTGTATATAAATAGTGGTGTGTTGAGCTTATGAGTACTATATCACTTAATGCGGATGTAGTTAGGTTAGATGATAGGAATTTTCTTAGATTTTTACTTGGCCGTAGGATGTATAGGATGTCCATGCTGGACATGGCCAGGGCTTTACAGATTTACACTCCTGGTGAATTACTACTACCTGATTGTACACATTTGCTTTATCATGGTGAAAGGGTAGATAGGAATTTTGACGCGGACGCCGTCTGGAGGCGTATGTCAAATTATAATGTTTTTACACTGGGAGGAAGACACTCCTATTTAGATATTAACAAAGCAGAGCTTCGTATTATACATAGATTTTTTTCTAATTCGATTACACAAAGAGGTAAAAATAAGGAGAAGATGACCTTACATGATTTATTTTACCTTAAGTGTATTCGAAACACTAGAAGCTTTGTTAATATCCCCTACTATGTTGGTTTTTATCTGTCTAAAATGGTGGCAGGAATACAGGACGGGGGAATAATAGGAGGAGGTATTTTTGTTAATCTCATTGGAGAGTATTTGGGTGTAGATAGGGATCAAGGGGGTCTACTTATGGTGTGTAGGGAACAGGTTGACACTTTAGGATTAAAGGTCTATCAGGGTGCAAAGGTATTAAAGAGCAGACACAATCAGGAAGTGCCATATGATGGTCGTCATCCATAGGTAGAGAGAGGTTCAGATGAGGAAATGGAGGAACCGGATGACATTAGGGATGTCATTAGGGAGGCTATGACTGACGTTTACCAGTGTATAAATGACAAATGAGGCTAGACATAGTCAGTTCGAGCAGTGGCACACTGAGAATATGTACAAGCATTCCAGGCATCGACAGCATGATAGATGGCACTATCATCAGCATCAGATCATGAGCCAACTATCACCTCAGGTACCAAATAACTACGTACCGACCCGACCTGCTTACTATCCTCTACACCAGCTCGATATGCGACCACCATTTACTCTCTACGACCCTAATAAGGCCTATCAGTACACCTATAACCAACCGTGGAACCCGATCGACGACATGAACTGGAACCCCTATCCAGATTGATATAGTTCCGTTGGTGATTTCTATGATTTTATCTTTTTATTATTTCTATTTATTTATGTTTAAACATATAATATTGTGATACTTTAATGTAAGTTTTAATTTTTTTTTATTATGTTGTACTAATATTTCATATTTGATTTGAAAGTGGGATGTTAAGTCCCATTTCAAATTACCATGCATGTTATTATTTGTATGTATGTATATTGTCAATTGTACACAACAGGGTAAAACAGCGAACTTTCAAAAACTGGCATTAAGTTTAGTAAAAGCTACTAATTTTGATGACAAAACGAAAAACAAATATGATGTAAAACAAGACGGAATGAACAAATGATGTTCACCATTTATCATTCAACAAACAAACGTCAATATGTTTGGAAACTTTGGTAAAATTTAATCATTTTTCTACGCTAATCACCCTCAATAATATAAATTGTTACTGATTTCTTGCAAATGAGGGCATTACAAGAGCTTAAGTGTGGGAAGGGGTTAAATTCTTTCGGATTTTAAAAATTTTTAACTTAAACACTTGGTTACCATTAAAAATACTAGTAATTCAGTAGTTGTATTAGAATCTAGTGCTCTCTGATAATAAATAACAGCCCTAGTCTTATATACTGACTACCCAATTCTAGTAAAAATTTTCAAAATTTTCAAATAAATGAATTCAGAATCATGTTTATACATATTTATGAACGATAAAACTAGGTGTTAACACCGAAATTATTGTTACCTTGGAAATGACATAAATTGAAAAACAATCCAAAATGTTAGAATTCATTTAAAATGGAATAGAGGAAAATAAAAAGGCAAAGAAAAGAAAATAAAAGCCAAGTGTGGAAAAAATTTACCAAGTTATTTAGAACATATATCGCATATTATTGTATAAATAATTAAAGATACTTTTGTTTTGGACGATATTAATCAGTTTTATCCAGTTTATTGTAATATAAATAGAATTTATAAGGAAGTAAAGTCTTCCGAGAGAAAAAGACACGCGCTTCTTGATTTTGGTCAGGAAGTTGTCGTCCAGACCAGTTGCAGAGTCTATGAAAAACCTTGAAAAGTTTTCTCGAAAATCGGCTGGAAATCCACGGACCTCAGCATCAAACAGGGTCGCCAAGTGGTCAGACTTATCCTAACCATGAGAGGATCTGTCTCGTACAATGGGGAGCACCATGCAAATTAGCTTATAAGACTAATGAATCAGATTCCCAGAAAGGATAATCTCCTTAAAGATCAAAAATTAGCTGTTAAGACTGATATTACTCAATCCTTGAGATTGACCTTAAATATTGAGAATTTAAACTCATTGAATTCAATGATATCTAAACTCGAGCTTGAACGAGAAAATATTTTGATCAAAATTACGAACCGATTTGTTTTCTGAAACCCTATTTTTAATGCGTTCATTACCATTGAACGTAAAATCCTAGGAATTCACCTGGAATTCATTAGGTCACCTGAACCAAATCGGGTGTCAACCGTAAGAACGGTGGTTGCATAGCATGGTCAAAGACAGGGCCTTGTGCCAGACCGAAAAATTATAGGGTGATCTTTACTATTGCTCCTACAAAGAATAGTAATTGCATCCGACACGATATAGACCATAATCAAAAGCATGTCACGGGACATTGCCTTAACAGTTGCTTGTTCAACGCTTTCCTTTACAACCGGACGGTAGTTTACCAAAAGGTAATATACGTAACAAGTATACTGGACGTGTTGCTTTCCTAATACAAGGTTAGCAAGTGGGTAACACAAAACCATAAGTTTTGAGCTAAATTTTTCAAATCTAAAACCCACAAAACCCACAAAAACAATTTCGCAAACACCGGTGAAGGGTTATTCCGGAAAACGTTTCTAGGGTAAAAGCTAGATTGAATTTTCAAAAAGATCAAATGTTTTCATAAAGATCCAATTTCCTAAAGGATCTAAATTTTCATAGTCATGTGGGACTGTAAACCACAACATTACTATCATTGTTCATACCGCCGTATTAAAATCACTGATGTACAAAGTGTGAAGAATAAAGAAGTGATTCTAGTATTTTTATTTCAAGACTATATTGCTTGAGGACAAGCAACGCTCAAGTGTGGGAATATTTGATAATGCTAAAAACGAACATATATTTCATAGCATTATCCCTCAAGAAAGACAAGCTTTTAGTTGCAATTGTTCTATTTACAAGTAATATTCGTTTAAATAATAAAAGGAGAAGACAAAAGACAGATTCGACGATTTGAAGATGCAAATGACCAAAAAGCTAAAAAGTACAAAGTACAATCAAAGTGGTTCAAATTATAGATGAGAAACGTCTAAAAATTACAAGAGTACGAGTCGCAAACCGCAAAGTACAAGATATTAAATAGTACGAAAGGACGTTCAAAAATCCGGAACCGGGACATGAACCAACTTTCGACTTACACTTAAAACATTCACCACTATAACCTTATTATTATTAACTTAATATTAAAATTATAATTATAAAATAAATATAAATATAAATATATATTGAGAGAAAGAGAGTAATTGAGAAATATGGTGTGTGTAAACTCGTCGCCCAAACTTGCAATTTATAGGACCTGGCCAGTACTTTACTGCCATGAGATCGCATAGGTTTAAGACACCCAGGGCATGCGATCGCATGGCCTCCTGATCCAGCTCACAATCACTTGTCTTCTTGTTTGCCGACGGTTTTTAATAATATAATTTAAGATTAATAATAATAAGGTTATGTTAGCGAATATTGTAAGTCGAAATTCTGTCCGTGTAACACTACGCTATTATTAATCATTGTAAGTTATGTTCAACCTTTTTAAATTAATGTCTCGTAGCTAAGTTATTATTATGCTTATTTAAATTGAAGTAATCGTGATGTTGGGCTAAATATTAAAAACGGGGTAATTGGGCTTTGTACCATAATTGGGGTTTGAACAAAAGAATGACACTTGTGGAAATTAGACTATGGGCTATTAATAGGCTTTATATTAACTAAATGATACCTCGTTAATTTAATATAAAGATTACAATTTGACGTATCTATATATAACCACATACGCTTAATCGGGTACGTTGGGCGGGATATCTATATTTACGAATTATCGTTCATTTTACCGGACACGGGAATGGATTAATAGTTAATGGACTCGTTGAAACAGGGGTGGATTACATTCAAGGGTAATTGGTGTAATTGTTAATAAAGTAGTAAAACCTTGGATTACACACAGTCGATAACCTGGTGTATTCATTAAACAAAGTATTAAGACCTTGTTACAATTCGAATCCCCAATTAGTTGGAATATTTGACTTCGGGTATAAGGATAATTTGATGAAGACTTTCGCACTTTATATTTATGACTGATGGACTATTATGGACAAAACCGTATGGACATATCGAACATTCCAGGACAAAGGACAATTAACCCATGGTAATAAATTAAAATCAACACATCAAACATCATGATTATGGAAGTTTAAATAAGCATAATTTCTTTATTTCATATTTCATCGCACTTTTATTTACTGTCATTTTATTTATTGAACTTTTAATTATCGTACTTTTTAATTATCGCAATTTTATTTATCGCACTTTAATTACTGTCATTTACTTTACGCTTTAAATTAAGTTATATTTATTTTTAATATTTTACATTAGGTTTTAAGTGCGACTAAAGTTTTAAAATCGACAAACTGGTCATTAAACGGTAAAAACCCCCTTTTATAATAATAATACTACTTATATATATATATATATATATATATATATATATATATATATATATATATATATATATATATATATATATATATATATATATATATTTATATATTTATAAATATAGTTTTAAAAATATAGCGTTAAACTTGGCTAGCTCCCTATGGAACGAACCGGACTTACTAAAAACTACACTACTGTACGATTAGGTACACTGCCTATAAGTGTTGTAGCAAGGTTTAGGTATATCTACTCTATAAATAAATAAATAACTTGTGTAAAATTGTATCGTATTTAATAGTATTTCGTAGTAAAAATATAACTATTTCGTATACACCTCTACGCACATCAACCGTACACAGTCAAGTGTATGTGGTTAAATATAAATACGTCAAATTATAAATCTCTATATTAAATCAATGAGATATCATTTAATTAATATAAAGCCCATTAAAAGTCCATAGTCCAGTTTCCACAAGTGTCTGTCTTTTGTCCAAACCCCAATTATGGTCCAAAGCCCAATAACCCCGTCTTTATTATTTAGTCCAACTTCACAATTACTTCGGCTTAAATAAGCATAATAATAACTTAGCTACGAGACATTAATTTAAAAAGGTTGAACATAACTTACAATGAGTATTAATTGCGTAGTGTTACACAGACAGAATTTCGACTTACACTTAAAACATTCACCACTATAGCCTTATTATTATTAACTTAATATTAAAATTATAATTATAAAATAAATATAAATATATATTGAGAGATAGAGAGTAATTGAGAAATATGGTGTGTGTAAACTCGTCGCCCAAACTTGCAATTTATAGGACCTGGCCAGTACTTTACTGCCATGCGATCGCATGGGTTTAAGGCACCCAGGCTATGCGATCGCATGGCCTCCTGATCCAGCTCACAATCACTTGTCTTCTGGTTTGCCGACGGTTTTTAATAAATAATATAATATATGTAATTTTATATAATTATATATATATTATATTATATTCATGTGCATAGTTGACTTGTAATTTTAGGCCCGTTGTGTCGCGCGTTGATAGTTGGATCATGTCCCGGTTCCGGATTTTCAAACGTCCTTTCGTACGCTTAGATATCTTGTACTTTGCATTTTGCGTCTTGTACTCTTGTAATTTTGAGACGTTTCTCATAAATAAATTGAACCACTTGGATTGTACTTTGTACTTTTTAGCATTTTGGTAATTTGCGTCTTCAAATCGTCGATTCTGTCTTTTGTCTTCACCTTTTATTATTTAATCGAATATCACTTGTAAATAGAACAATTGCAACTAAAAGCTTGTCTTTCTTGAAGGATAATGCTATGAAATATATGTTCATTTTTAGCATTATCATCTTTCTCACTCTAAAAAGTGTCAGTTTTAAATTTTCTTCTTCTTCTTCTCTCATCATAATCGACATCATCATCATCATTTAATGGATCTAGCTTTTAGCTTTTGATCTTGTTACATCTTGTAGATTCAAACTTGGGTTTGAATCCTTCAAGAACATGAAAGATTCAAGCTTTCTAGCTTTGAATCTTCATTTACTTGTTAGATCTAGATTTTATAACTTATGATTTCTTTATTTTGTTATAAAGATCAAAACTTGTGTTTATGATCTTCATGTATCTTAAAGATCCAAGCTTTATGCTTCAAGATCTTCAAGAACACTAAAGATCCAAGCTTTCTAGCTTAGGGTTTCATTATTATGTTAAATATCTTAGCTTTTTAGCTTATGGTCTCATTAATTTCATTATTTTGTTAAAGATCTTAGCTTTCTAGCTTATGGTCTCATTAATCTTGTAAAGATCCAAGCTTTCTAGCTTAGGGTTTTCTTAATACTTGAGATCTAAGTCATTATTGTAGATCTCACTTACTTGGAACCTTTTTGTGTTTGTTGTGATGATAAAGATCAAGTCTTCATCATCACATATGATGGAGATGCATAAACTTGTGTAAAAAGGACAAAGGTTGAAGCTTTATTGGATTTATGCAATAAAGAGGCAATCTTGATGTTCAAAACTTGTAGAATGATAGATTTTACTCTTAGTTATGTATTGATGTTGAACCTTGGTCAAAGTGATGCTAAAACATCAAAGAGTTGTACACTTGAAGCTTACAAGCATCAAGGATGAGAACTGTGATGAGCATCAAGCACCAAGAATCTCATCGGGGCACTTGTTTACTATTTTTCGGGGTCTGATCAGACTCCTGGGATTCTAGAAAATTTATTTTCAGATAGTTCGTTTCGATTAGATGACTTTTCGTTTAGGCCTTAACTTAATCCAAAATACGGTTTAAGATTTATAGCCTTCTGAAAGTCACTACGCCTTTGTAACGTTGTGCTGAAATTTCTGACCTACTCGCACTTAAACAGTCCCCACGATCAAACTAAGACGAGTTAGGTTCTGAAAATTGGTCAGCGGTTATAGGACTCACATACGGATCCATGGCCACTGACTATGCGTCTTTTCGATTTGTATAGAGGTCGTAACAGCTGTCCGAAGTCAGCCTTTTGTTTCGCTCTCTATTCTTGTTATACTTACCTTAGTGTTGATGAGTATTATGATGATGATGATGACACTTAAACTTAATTTACGCACTTTTAAACTTATGGGGACAACATACTAACCTAGTGACCTTTGACTTAGGTTGACGACCTTTCGGACCGACTTACTACTTGCATACGTTTCATATCGACTTTTACTGCTTATCCGCTGTGAGTTATAGCATCCCTTTACTACTTTTACTATTTTTGGGACTGAGAATACATGCGCTTTTTATGTTTTACATACTAGACACGAGTACTTAAACTTTACATATGTGTGGGTGATATAACGGCACAAAGATTCCCCTTAGCTCGGTAACATTTAATCATTGGTTTCTGAATCGTGAATGCGAATCTTAGATATGGATCCATAGGGTTTGACAACCCCACTCGGGCTAGTCGCGCTAGCATTCAACGGGTGTTTAATACTTCGAGGACAAACGCACTCGCCAAGTGCATTTTTATGGGGTGATATACATACGTTAAGTCTAGTTACCAGGTGCCCACGGTTAAGCATATACTTTATCATACTATTTTGAAACGCTGTTGAAGCACTGAAATCTCGTGGTCTACATTACTTTACTGATTACAAACTATAGCTCACAAACATTCGTGTTGACTTTTTAAGCGTGTATTTCTCAGGTGCTTAGACGTTGTTGCTTCCGCTGTTAGAATTGCTGTCTTGGTGTTAAAGACTTGCTGTTATGGACCTGCTGTGTTAGATTTCCTCTGCATTACTTAGAGATGTCTCAATCATGGAACTTTTCCTTTGCATTCTTAATTTATGTTATTTTCAAACAATAACTTTGTAACGACCTTTGTGTCACCTTATCTTTTGTAAAACGCTATCTTTCATGAATGCAAAACTGGTTTTCAAACAGCATATAGTGTTTGACCTTGTAATGATCCTGTTGTTGATGAACCGTACACGATGGTTTTGTACGGGGTGTCACAATCTCCCCCCCCCCCCCCCCCCCCCCCCGCTTAAGATCGTGTAATGCCCTCATTTACATGAAATCAGATAATCAAAGATAAATTCAAGAGGACAATAGTGAAAAGGGAAAAGAAAAATAAAAACCCGGATTTTTAGATTCAGAGATCATGGAAAGACGGTGCACGATGGTGCAGAACTTATTTCCAGGATGGCGCTGAACTTACTGCCAGGATAAGAACATCGGCATCCACTCGAACATCAACCACACAATTATCATTAAATGCAATAAATTGATGATCTTAATGCTAGTCTTTGAAATTTAACAGCATGCGAATCATCATAACTTGCAAATAAAATAAAAACCACGCATGCAAGGATGGGGTGGTACCACCGCGGTATCGAAACGCCCCATCAAAATATCCAGGTACATAGTTTAAAAATATCAAATACAGTTATCCAAAATAGAAACGGACAGAAATTAAAAATTTTCTTAACAACCACACATGCGCACACACTCGCCCTCGCCATTAACGTAAAAGCTGCTCAAAAGAACCCCCAGAAGGATCCTCTTGGCCCGGGGTTTTGCTGATCCTGTTGTTGCTGCTGAGACTGCTGGTGCTGCTGTTGCATTGAAATCTGGTGGGCAGCTTGAGCCTGAGCAAGAGCCGAATCATAGCTGTAAGAAGGGCGAGGTGAGCCTGGGCCTCCCAAGTCAGTCCAACCGGGACCAATTGGTTGAATGAAGTTCTGCGGATCACGGCGATAAAGATCAAAGGAATGTTGATTCCACTGCAAATTAGCACGAATACCCGCTTGGTTATACCAAGTCTGCTCAAAATCCTGATCAACATGCTGACGAAGTAATCTGTTCTGCTCGTCATAATACCCCCGATCAACCCTACTACGATCATCAACATACTCTCGCATACCCGTAAACTGCTCCTCGGTATGCAACCTCATACCACTAAACTGGTTTGTAATAAAATCACAAGTCAAACCAGCACCACTCGAACTACCAGCCTCAGTCGTCTCTACATCAGTTTGAGGCACATCCTCTTCCTCATCTGGATCTGTCAAATCAGCTTCAGACTAAGCATGCACACCTGTATACTTACAAATCTTTTTCTTCTTTCTCACCAAAACCTTACAACCTTCATAGACCTGAGCACCAACTGCTCTTGTACCCTCATTCGCTATCTTAGCCGGATGAATACGCTTAACATGCAGAGGCGTTAACGAAAGACCAAGAAACTCAACAATTAAAGTAACATAAACACCACCACTTAATGGACTATTGGGCTTAACATTATGACCCTGCCCGCAAAGAGATTTAGCGACCCCATAAGGAATGTTAACCTTCTTCTTATCCCGCAAATGATTAAGATAAAACAAATCAGCAATACTGACTTTCTCTGTGTTTTGCCATCTCCGATTAATGGTATTTGCAATAAACCGCTGGATGATACAAAGACGATTATCTTTTATCAACGTGTAGGAGCTGCTACTCGGTTTGTAACTAGGCTTATGAGTCATGTTGTACCAAGCTACCTCATGCTGAAATGAATTGGTGAAATGAGTACACTCGGTCAAATAATAACCCAACATACCCCCATCCACCTCAAAATTTTCATAAATAGTGAGTGCATTATCCATGTCCAAGATAGTCATGGCGCGCATTTGACCACCCAACTTAAAAGTTAGTAACACATCATCATAGTGACTGGCAGTTGGGACAAACTTAGCAGTTGAAAAGAATTCCAAACACCACACTTTGTAGATCGGACGATCGAGGTGAAAGAACTCATACCAATCATTAAAACTAATACGTTCCCCATGACCTCTAATAAACTGTTGAACCAACATTTCGCGTACCTCCTCAGCTAAACCAACCTCCTTTGCATCTACTAAACCTGTAACATCATCTTTCAAAGAACCCTGCACATCATTCTCAACACACAAGTCTATTAAAATATAATTTAAAACAAGTAATTTCATTAGACTTAGGTCGTTTCATAGCCTTGTCTACATGACAAATCACCCTCTCATCACCTACACCTATGCTCAAAGTATTTTGTTGGACATGAATAATGGCATCTGCAGTGTTTAGGAAATGACGACCTAGAATGATTGGAACCTTAGTGTCCTCTTTCATTTCAAGCACTACAAAGTCAGCTGGAAAAACTAATGGTTCCTTGTTTGGACAAGGGTGGCTAACACTTACAATTAAGTCTTCGGCTATACCTATGCGAGTGTCAAAAGAATGGTTAGCCAAACGGATTCCCATTCTAGTTGGTTTCAAGTCTCATAGGCCAAGTTTCAAATACAACGAATAGGGAATTAAATTAACACTTGCCCCTAAATCGGCTAGTGCATCGTACACTACCGAGTCACCTAGTAAACAAAGAATGATAAAACTACCTGGATCTCCTAATTTTGGAGGTAGCTTTTGCTTTTGCAAAATGGCCGAACACGCCTCATTGAGGAATGTGGCTAAAACCTCTTGGTACTTACCTTTTTAAGAAATCAGGTCCTTTAGAAACTTCCCGTAGTTAGGAATTCCTCTAATCACTTCCGCCAATGGCATATTAATGTTAATCTGATTAATCATATCCAAGAACGTTTTGTAACGGTTTTGTAGGTTATCTTTCTTTAGCGCCTTAGGATATGGAATAGGTGCTCTGTACACCTTCAATGGCGACTTAGTTATGATCTCCGGTGGATCATCCTTCTTTTGCTACTGAGCTTTTGGTTCATCATCTTTAGAGCTTTTATCTTTTAACTCCTCTTCATTTGGTACCTGCAAAACAGTAGGAGAAACAATAGCGGGAGACTTCGGTGTCTCCTCATTAATGACCAAACCACTTCGGGTGGTTATGGCATTCACTTGCTCATTTCTAACCGGTCCCTTATTGCTCGGATAGGACTGCGTGTTACAGGGAAGAGTACCCGATGGTCTCTCCGATAAAGACTGAGCAATACGACCCACATCACATTCTAGATTATGAATTGATGCCTGTTGACTCCTAACTTGCTGCTTTGTCAACTCACCATCCTGTCTTAAAGCAGTAATACTCTCATTAGTTTTCAAGATAAATCCCCTAAACAATTCCTCCAACGGAGGCATCTTATTTTTTGGCTATTGTACTGGTTGTATCTGATAATGCTAAAAACGAACATATATTTCATAGCATTATCCTTCAAGAAAGACAAGCTTTTAGTTACTATTGTTCTATTTTTATGTAATAATCATTTAAATAAATAAATGCGAAGACTGAAGACGCAAACGAAGATTGGAAGATGCAAATGACCAAAATGCTCAAACATACAAGTTACAATCCAAGTGGTTCAATTTATTGATGAGAAACGTCTCAAAATTTCAAGAGTACAAGCCGCAAAACGCAAAGTACAAGATATCTAAGCGTACGAAAGGACGTTCGAAAATCCGAAACCGGGACAAGATCTAACTATCAACGCGTGACACAACGAGCCTAAAATTACAAGTCAACTATGCACATGAATATAATATAATATATATATATAATTATATAAAATTATATATATTATATTATATTATTAAAAACCGTCGGCAAACAAGAAGACAAGTGATTGTGAGCTGGATCAGGAGGCCATGCGATCGCATGGCCTGGGTGCCTTAAACCCATGCGATCGCATGGCAGTAAAGTACTGGCCAGGTCCTATAAATTACAAGTTTGGGCGACGAGTTTACACACACCATATTTCTCAATTACTCTCTATCTCTCAATATATATTTATATTTATTTCATAATTATAATTTTAATATTAAGTTAATAATAATAAGGTTATAGTGGCGAATGTTTTAAGTGTAAGTCGAAATTCTGTCCGTGTAACACTACGCAATTAATACTCATTGTAAGTTATGTTCAACCTTTTTAAATTAATGTCTCGTAGCTAAGTTATAATTATGCTTATTTAAGCTGAAGTAATTGTGATGTTGGACTAAATATTAAAGACGGGGTTATTGGGCTTTGGACCATAATTGGGGTTTGGACAAAAGACCGACACTTTTGAAAATTGGACTATGGACTTTTAATGGGATTTATATTAATTAAATGATATCTCGTTGATTTAATATAGAGATTTATAATTTGACGTATTTATATTTAACCACATACGCTTGACTGGGTACGGTGGGCGGGATATCTATAAATACCAATAATTATTCATTTGACAGGACACGGGGATGGATTAATAGTCACTGGACTCATTAAAACAGGGGTGGATTATATTCAAGGGTAATTGGTGTAATTGTTAATAAAGTATTAAAACCTTGGATTACACGCAGTCGATAACCTGGTGTAATCATTAAACAAAGTATTAAGACCTTGTTATAGTTTAAGTCCCTAATTAGTTGGAATATTTGACTTCGGGTATAAGGGTAATTTGACGAAGACTCTCGCACTTTATAATTATGACCGATGGACTATTATTGTGATGATCCGGAAATTTCTGACCAAATTTAAACTTAATCTTTAACGTTTCCGCACGATAAACAAAGTCTGTAAAGATGAATCTTAAAATTTTAAACTATTCAATTACCCTTCGATTGTTCTCAATGATTCGTGAACCATTATATGTAAATAGATACATATGCTATAACTTGAAAACGTAACAAAGTGTTATGAAAATGATACTGTGCATTAACTTTATTGGTTTGATTATCTGATTGATATTTAGATAAGTTAACCAAAACGTTTAAGATGAACCAGTAAAACACTAATTTGCTACAGTATTTTCGAATTGCTACAGTACCCGAAAAGCTACAGTGTTTTTGAAAATCACTATTTGCTACAGTAAAAAAACTTTGCTACAGTAACTTTGCTACAGTAAAACACTATTTTAAAATGTATTTTAACAAATAGCGAGACGATAATTTATAGAAGTAAATGACCAAAACACTCGAAAGTTTAAGATACACTTTGAGTGATATAATTTATGGATAATTTAAGTTTATATTTTGACAAAGGTACGAGTCACGAAATGAAAAGTACTAGTTTTCTCAGCGTACGAAAGGGCGTTCGAAAAACCGGAACCAGGACATAAGTCGAGTGACAACGTACGACTTATCAGAACAAAAATTACAAGTCAACTATGCACGTGAATTTAATATAATATATAATTAATTATATAAATTAAATATATTATATATATAATAAATTAAGATGTCGACATGCATTAAAACAAAAATATGTGAGCTGGAAAAGTTACCCATGTGATCGCATGGGAATTACACTGCCCAGCCATACGATCGCATGGCAGGGAATTCCAGGCCACATCTATTTAAACTTGAGCTGTTTCTGTTTCTGATGCATTCCTTTCTCAACCTCGATCTCTTTCTCTATTATATTTATTATTATTATTATTATTATTATTATTATTATTATTATTATTATTATTATTATTATTATTATTATTATTATTATTATTATTATTATTATTATTATTATTATTAAGATTAATATTATTATTAATCTTAATATTATTAGTAGTAATATTATTAAGTATTATTATTACATAAAATACTATGACGAGGTTATGAGCGGGTTATTTTCAAAACAAGTTTCGAGCGGGATAAAGCTAAGGAAACTATGGGCTACGGCTATAAAGGTTATGGGTATTGCTTGGGGGTTATGACCATGAGTCAAAGGTCAAACCTAGTGTTTTTCATCTCTGTTGCGGCTACGTACTTTCCTACAATATTGAATCACAATATTGATACGTAAGCATTTATATTTTATCTTTTATATACTAATAGTGTATCCATGTCTAGTGCTCGAGTGTATATATTTATACATGCTTGTATGCTAAATTTCATCGCTAAACAGTTTATAATGAATCACGAATTAAATACATATATTACTGGTAAAAGGTATATTATATGCATGTTTTTGGAAAGCTGGCGAAAAATCAATAACTTTTCAATTAGATATCGAATAATTTCGATGAACGAATTAAAAGATATGATCAACTGAATTATGATTTACGTTAATTGAAATTGATTTTGAATCTGCAATTAAGATTTAAACTACTTGTTTACGAGATTTATAAATTGGATTTTTGAATATTACCAACCGAGTAAATGAATCCTTATATAAGGTACGTCTCTTTTTGTTAAACAACTGTCAAAATTGACTTTTTGGAAACGACTTTGGATAACTTTTGTATGTCGATCTCGAGCATTAGGATTGTGATACACTATGACCTGACCTAGCTTGATAGACATTTATTGACCAACATATGTTCTCTAGGTTGAGATCTACGATTATTTGATAATTCGAGTTTCGGTCACATTTTGGTGAACGGCTTTATATGCTGCTAAGGTGAGTTATAGTCTCCCTTTTTAAATACTTTAAATATTTTTGGGCTGAGAATACATGCAATTTATTTTAAACGCAATAAGACACAAGTACATACAAAATTCTACACTGAGTTAAACCAAAAATCCCTTAGCTTTGGTAACTAGTAGCTGCCAGTACATAGGATATGGACTGGTGGGCGCGAATAATTGTATATGGATCCATAGGGCTTGACATCCCCATCCGAGCTAGAGCGCTAGCCTTTTAACGGACGTATGTTATTTAAGTTTAAGACACGTTGGTTTGCGTGTATTAAAACGAATGGGGTAATTATCACTATAGCATTAATTTTAGTTACCAGGGTGCTCTGTTATGTAGAATCTATTGATAAACATTTCTGGATGAAACAACTGAAATCTTGTGATCCACTTTTATATAATCTATTGATAAACGTTTCTGGATGAAACAACTGAAATCTTGTGATCCACTTTTGTATACAGATTATGCGAAACACTAAAACTATGAACTCACCAACCTTTGTATTGACCCTTGTTAGCATGTTTATTCTCAGGTTCCCTAGGAGCCTTCCGATGTTTGATTAAATGTTAGACAAGCTATGTGCGTGGAGTCTTACATGACATATTTTTCAAGGAAACGTTGCATTCACCAAATCATCACCATGTATCTTATTTTGACTGCATTGTCAACGGAAGTATCATTGTAAACTATTATATTACGGTGATTGTCTATATGTAAAAATCATCAGATGTCGAAAACCTTTGATTTAAATATTCATTTATGGTGTACCTTTTTAAAAGAATGCAATGTTTACAAAACGTATCATATAGAGGTCAAATACCTCGCAATGAAATCGATGAATGACGTGTTCGTCCATATGGATTTGGAGCAATCGTCACAGTTGGTATCAGAGCGTTGGTCCTAGCGAACCAGGTCTTGCATGAGTATGTCTAACTGATAGTTGTTAGGATGCATTAGTAAGTCTGGACTTCGACCGTGTCTGCATGTCAAAAGTTGTGCTTATCATTTCTTGTCAAAAATTACATACTTATCATTCTTAAGTCTAGATACGTTTTCCTGCATTTATTGCATAAATAGTGTATAGACAAAAATTCATATCTTAACGTATCTGTTACTTTAAAGTTTTCCTGACATCTTCCGAAAATTTCTCCGTGATTTATGGAATTTGGTATTATATATACATATGTAAATTATGTATTGAAGATTACCAAACTAAATTTTATAATCTAATTCATATCAAAAATCATCTCCCTAATTATACAGGATGGATCCCGTATCTAGTTCAAATTCCTTAAACTCCGACAGCTATTCCGATATGGATATTCACCTAAATTCTGAAGACAGTGTAACCGGAATGGATCAACCAATCAGCCATCACCTATTCTGGATGAATTGAGGATGGGTTCGTAGCTTACTTAATCATTGGAGACAAGAAGAAGGCAATCCCTTCCATCCACCACATTGCCCTCTTGGCGAAGAACCTGAAGCACTTACCGGTGAACCTGTTCATAATACCATTTTCTCTCTCATCTCCAGAATATCTCGTCATGATCATATACTCTCTCAAATTCTAGATCTTATTCATCCGCTCGTCCGAACCGCCAATCATCCAGGTGTAGTAGAAGAAGTCAACGAGCTTCGCGCTCGGGTAGTGGCTTTGGAGAATATGGTGCAAAGGTTACAAGCACCAGCAGAATCACCGGATCAACAGTACCACCGACAACAACACCAACAGTACCATTACCACCAACAACAACATCCGCACCGCAAGCCTCAACATCACAATATGAACCTTGAGCATCAACGTCATACACACCATAGATACCAAGGAGTACCAACAACAATAACCGATGAAGTATTGATTCATAACTTCATTGGAGAAATATTCTGTGGCGAATATGTAGTCTCTAAAGTCCTAGAGATAATCTATTCCAGCCGTAACCATAAATCAGATGAGTGGACCGAAATGATAGAAGGAAGAGTAGAAACCCTGACCGGAATGGTGCACGATTTACAAGCTAGACTTGTTTTACCAGCAGCATCAAGAGTATCGTCAGTATCACCAACACCGGCAAAACCTGTAGCACTACAAGTTCCGCCAATTTCATAATCACCAACATCATCACAAATCAACAACGCGTATATTGTATCAACGAGTTATGAAGTATTAACTCATTTTTCCTGAAGAAATTATATGTATATTTTATATATATATGTGAAATTTGAAAACAAAATAAATCTTTTCGTACTAAGCTATTACATGTGAATCATAACTGGTAGGTACTACTCGGTTAGTTCGTGTTACTAATATGCTATACATCCTTCGTTAATGACTTAACAATCGTTAACTATAATCTCTGCTTCGACTTAATAGATTCCATTTTATAATAAATCAAGTGTATTATTCAAATACATGATTGATTTCAACACTTTAATTTTCGACGTACTTGAAACTTTTCAGAAAACATCATTCGTACCTTGCGAAGTTAGCAAGAGTTCCATAAGCACCAACATGATTCACTGAGGAAATATCAATAAAACTGAATAACAAAGTATTGATTACATTAGTAAAATACTCCACGAAGATTATGAAATTTTTAATGTTTTAGAGATTATTCATTTCTAATCCAGCCGAAAATTAAATGAGCGTAATATGATATTAACTCATTAAATCTGTATTACATCTGAAGAAAATATTCATACATATATTTTCATAAAGACTGTAGTAAAATTCTTCTGTACAAAATATTACTTGTGAAATTTTTTACGGGTAGGTAATACCCGGAAAATATATAAGTTCACAATTAATATGTTACACTGTACATTCTTCAATTTTGATTCAAAAATTATTGACTATACCCACTACTTTCACAACGCTATACATTCGTTCATAGAAATTTGAACAACCATTTTTATTTAAATTCAATTACAGAACAGAATCCAAGTCAAGATTTAACAAGTGACATCATTCTTAGATCTCTACATTTTTCAAAGCTATACTTTGACTTCAAAACTGTAAAAGATCCTTTAGCATTGTTATTACCGAAAATAATCTTACAATCCCTGTTCAAAGTATCCAGTTTTACCACACTTCCAACCAGTCAACTTCGACTTTTCAGATTAGCCTTATTATAACCTTGACATATACGTTCTTGTTACTGGGGAACCTTTCATGTTCCATCACATTAGCAGTAAATTTACCAACAACTTCATTAATCCCTGACCTTCCGAAAAATCATTATACTCATTGAAACCCTATCATGTACTCATCCACATCTTGTAACGGTAATTGCCATACCAACTACCGGAAATTAGCAATCAGTATTTCGAATTTTGATTCAACGCCAACAGATATATATATACATATAATGTCTATCTCCTAGACTTACTTACTTCGAATGTGAAGTTTCTGAAAAACACCCCAAACTGTGAAACTAGTCCTCCGAATTTTAGAAAAATGCTGATGAAGCAGCAAAAACTATAAACGACCTTAACAGTCGAAAGTTGGATGATAAAGAGTAGTGTGTTGGAAAAGCACAGAAAAAGAGAAGGTTTGGAACTGGAAAACGGATTGAGCAAACTATGAAGAAGGTTGTGGAAAAATCACAAAGACTAAACGTTCCTTCAAAGGATCCAAATGATTTAGTGTCTACTGAAGACATTAACGAATACCTTGCTCCTGACTCTAAACCTTTGCGAACAAATCTTCTTCATCATCCTTCAATATTAGAAATTCTAAGATATCATCGTATCTTTCATTATAAATATCTTCGATATTCCTGAAGATATTTTCACAACTATTCTTATCTGAAATCATTTATCTCTTTGCGCTATCTGTATTACATCATAAAAGAAACTATTTTAGTTTATAAATCCTGAAAATTTCGAAAAATGGATGTTTTTGAAGTAGTGTTGGGAATTAAAGCATGAGTTAGTATAATATAATGACACTTGATCAACGTGATTATATTACAGTAAGTCATGCTGAGTTTCTAATGGAACGTGATAAAGGTTCACAGATCACACCCTCATCATGAACCATGTTACATAACTCTTTCATTCTATATAATCTCTAAATATATCAAGAAAATATATTTCTTGATGATTCGGTCTTTTCCTGATATTCTGGTAATTTGACAAATCAAGATCGTGCCATTACAATTCCCTTCTTAAAACATTAACTATGTTCATTTTAAAATCCATACCTACGAATTCTGGACCATTATTCGCTTGACTTGAAGGCGGGAAGAAAGAACGAAAGCATGAAGCTTCGAAATATAACGGAGAATATAAAGCCCGATAAAAACACATAAATCACAAACCATGTATATCAATAAGTATTGCAACGTAAAGACACGGGAGAACTAAAAACACTATAAAGCCAAGAGTATAGTAAAAGTGAATAGATTTCTCCGACGGCAGATGAAAAAGAAGAATGATAGATATGAAAGTTAGGAGTATATAAAGAATCAGAATTAGATGAAGCATTTTCACAATCTATTAAGAAGTATTAAATAAGGAAGAAGATTATAGGAGTGGTGAAAATAAATGAAACGGAAGAGGTCAATTTATAGCAAAATATCAGACATAGCAATCGAGGCAGATTACGCATTTAATCAAAGGAAATCTTAATTTCCTTAAATTTCGAAGAATCAAATCTTATTTAGATTATGAAGATTTTCTATTCCTTAAATTTCGGAAATCAATCGTTATTACGTCAAGAGATAAGACGCATCTCTATTCTCCATTTCACTCTATTACGATAACTTCCCTCATACGCTTTGAGTAATTGGATTGTTTTATCCATATTATTCAACGGTAATAAAAATTCTATTTATCAACACATATTCATCATGAAAACATTTTTATTGTTAGCCATGACGACCTCACTCAAATTTCGGGACGAAATTTCTTTAACGGGGAGGTACTGTGATGACCCGGAAATTTCTGACCAAATTTAAACTTAATCTTTAATGTTTCTGACACGATAAGCAAAGTCTGTAAAGATGAATCTTAAAATTTTAAACTATTCAATTACCCTTCGATTGTTCTCAACGATTCGTGAACCATTATATGTAAATAGATACATATGCTATAACTTGAAAATGTAACAAAGTGTTATGAAAATGATACTGTGCATTAACCTTATTGGTTTGATTATCTGATTGATATTTAGATAAGTTAACCAAAACGTTTAAGATGAACCAGTAAAACACTAATTTGCTACAGTATTTTCGAATTGCTACAGTACCCGAAAAGCTACAGTGTTTTCGAAAATCACTATTTGCTACAGTAAAAAAACTTTCTACAGTAACTTTGCTACAGTAAACACTATTTTAAAATGTATTTTAACAAATAGCGAGACGATGATTTATAGAAGTAAATGACCAAAAATCTCGAAAGTTTAAGATACACTTTGAGTGATATAATTTATGGATAATTTAAGTTTATATTTTGACAAAGGTACGAGTCACGAAAAGAAAAGTACTAGTTTCTCAGCGTACAAAAGGGCATTCGAAAAATCAGAACCAGGACATAAGTCGAGTGACAACGTACGACTTATCGGAACAAAAATTACAAGTCAACTATGCACGTGAATTTAATATAATATATAATTAATTATATAAATTAAATATATTATATATATAATAAATTAATATGTCGACAAGCGTTAAAACAAAAAAATGTGAGCTGGAAAAGTTACCCATGCGATCGCATGGGAATTACACTGCCCAGCCATGCGATCGCATGGCAGGGAATTCCAGGCCACATCTATTTAAACTCGAGCTGTTTCTGTTTCTGATGCATTCCTTTCTCAACCTCGATCTCTTTCTCTATTATATTTATTATTATTATTATTATTATTATTATTATTATTATTATTATTATTATTATTATTATTATTATTATTATTATTATTATTATTATTATTATTATTATTATTATTAAGATTAATATTATTGTTAATCTTAATATTATTAGTAGTAATATTATTAAGTATTATTATTACATAAAATACTATGACGAGGTTATGAGCGGGTTATTTTCAAAACAAGTTTCGAGCGGGATAAAGCTAAGGAAACTATGGGCTATGGCTATAAAGGTTATGGGTATTGCTTGGGGGTTATGACCATGAGTCAAAGGTCAAACCTAGTGTTTTTCATCTCTGTTGCGTCTACGTACTTTCTACAATATTGAATCACAATATTGATACGTAAGCATTTATATTTTATCTTTTATATACTAATAGTGTATCCATGTCTAGTGCTCGAGTGTATATATTTATACATGCTTGTATGCTAAATTTCGTCGCTAAACAGTTTATAATGAATCACGAATTAAATACATATATTACTGGTAAAAGGTATATGATATGCATGTTTTTGGAAAGCTGGCGAAAAATCAATAACTTTTCAATTAGATATCGAATAATTTCGATGAACGGATTAAAAGATATGATCAACTGAATTATGATTGACGTTAATTGAAAATGATTTTGAATCTGCAATTAAGATTTAAACTACTTGTTTACGAGATTTATAAATTGGATTTTTGAATATTACCAACCGAGTAAATAAATCCTTATATAAGGTACGTCTCTTTTTGTTAAACAACTGTCAAAATTGACTTTTTGGAAACGACTTTAGATAACTTTTGTATGTCGATCTCGAGCATTAGGATTGTGATACACTATGACATGACCTAGCTTGATAGACATTTATTGACCAACATATGTTCTCTAGGTTGAGATCTACGATTATTTGATAATCCGAGTTTCGGTCACATTTTGGTGAACGACTTTATATGCTGCTAAGGTGAGTTATAGTCTCCCTTTTTAAAGACTTTAAATCTTTTTGGGCTAAGAATACATGCAATTTATTTTAAACGCAATAAGACACAAGTACATACAAAATTCTACACTGAGTTAAACCAAAAATCAATTAGCTTTGGTAACTAGTAGCTGCCAGTACATAGGATATGGACTGGTGGGCGCGAATAATTGTATATGGATCCATAGGGCTTGACATCCCCGTCCGAGCTAGAGCGCTAGCCTTTTAACGGACGTATGTTATTTGAGTTTAAGACACGTTCGTTTGCGTGTATTAAAACGAATGAGGTAATTATCACTATAGCGTTAAGTTTAGTTACCAGGGTGCTCTGTTATGTAGAATCTATTGATAAACGTTTCTGGATGAAACAACTGAAATCTTGTGATCCACTTTTATATAATCTATTGATAAACGTTTCTGGATGAAACAACTGAAATCTTGTGATCCACTTTTATATACAGATTATGCGAAACACTAAACCTATGAACTCACCAACCTTTGTGTTGTCACTTGTTAGCATGTTTATTCTCAGGTTCCCTAGGAGCCTTCTGCTGTTTGATTAAATGTTAGACAAGCTATGTGCGTGGAGTCTTACATGACATATTTTTCAAGGAAACGTTGCATTCACCAAATCATCATCATGTATCTTATTTTGACTGCATTGTCAACGGAAGTATCATTTTAAACTATTATATTACGGTGATTGTCTATATGTAGAAATCATCAGATGTCGAAAACCTTTGATTTAAATATTCATTTATGGTGTACCTTTTTAAAAGAATGCAATGTTTACAAAACGTATCATATAGAGGTCAAATACCTCGCAATGAAATCGATGAATGACGTGTTCGTCCATATGGATTTGGAGCGATCGTCACAATTATGGACAAAACCAGATGGACATATCGAATAATCCAGGACAAAGGACAATTAACCCTTGGTAATAAATTAAAATCAATACGTCAAACATCATGATTACGAAAGTTTAAATAAGCATAATACTTTTATTGTATTTCTCATCGTACTTTTAATTATTGTCATTTTATTATTCGCAATTTTATATATCGTCATTTAAATTTTGTCATTTATTTTACGCACTTTAATTATTGTCATTCATCTTTACGCTTAAAATATTAAATCTACAAACCGGTCATTAAATGGTAAACCCCCTTTTATATATTTGTAAAAATATAGTTGTTAAAAATATAGTACGTAATCACTAGCTCCATGTGGAATGAACCGGACTTACTAAAAACTACACTACTCTACGATTAGGTACACTGCCTATAGTGTTGTAGCAAGGTTTAGGTATATCCCATCTATATAAATAAATAAAACTTGTATCATATTTCACCGTATTTCATATTAAAAATAATACTATTTCGTACTACACCTTGCACACATCAAGTATTTTCGGTGCCGCTGTCGGGGACGCCATAGAACACTATAATAAAAAAATTTAGTTTTTAAGCTATTTTTGTAAAAATATATTTACATAAGTTTTAAATATTAAAAACAAAAATATAAAAACAAGAAAAAGAAAAAATATATATCTATATTTTTAAAGTTAGTTAAATTAAAAAAAGTTTATATTTTTATTTATTATTAAAAGTTATAAAAACTAATAAGTAAATTTTTTTAATTTATAAGTTTTATTTAAATTATTTTATTTTTATAAATTAAAAATCAGAAAAAAATAAGTAAAACTGAATACGGGCCGTACTGTAGCAGCCCAAACAATCTGGCCTGGAACTCGAATCCATGTGATCGCATGGCCCAGACACAAAGAACTCATGCAATCGCATGAGCCTGTCTGACAGGTCTGAAACATAGTACGTACGATTAGGGTTAGGTTTAAATTAATTATAATTATTATTATTAACCTAATTAGGGTTTAGTAATTTAATATAATTAGTTTTAAGTTTTAATTAAATTTTGTATTTTTAAGTTTTAATTAGTTTTATTAATATATAAATTAATACTTTTATAAAATAATAATATAAAAATAATATTTTTATAAAAATAAGTAATTTTATCATTTTTTATATCTTTTTAAAAATTGTATATTTTAATCTTTTAATTTGTAATTTGTATTTTTTTGTTCGTAATTAGTTTTAAACTTAGTATTTTGCCATAGTTATCGTTTATTTCTAGATTTTTAAGCTTTGCCGTAAAATCCCTTAGTTACTTTTTCTTTAGAATAAGATTTAGATGCTTTAGAATTTTACGACATCGCTTATCACTTTAATATTTAATAGATTTTAGTGCCTTTTAAATTATTGCCGTTTTGGATTTAGAATTCCTTTAAGCTTTAATACCTTTAGATGCAACTTTTAGTCTTAAGTTTTTAGAATTCTAAGTTTCGACGCTTTATTTTCTTATTTTTATTTTTCGACTGTTTGTTTTTCGACGTTTGTTTTTCGACTCTTATTTCTCGACTCGCTTTTTCTTTTTCATTTCTACGCTTTAGTTTTTAGGACATAGAATTTTCTTTATTTTCTTTAAATCTCGACGAAAAAAATATTTTAAGTGGTTAAATTGATAGACATCCAAAATTTTTTGGTTCGTAGTAATAGTTGGATTTGTTAGTGGCGAGTTGTGGGCTTCTGATTTAAAGGGTCCTGGCTACCTGCCGCATCTATTGGCTATTCGAAACGTGGGCAAAATCAGAAAAGTCTATTAATTTGATAACTTTAATAATTTTTATCTTTATAACTAATAGGATATTCAGTGAATGCACCGAGCAAAACGTTCATCACCTTTCATACGTTCACCACCTGTAACTCGATCAAGACATCTAGCCAATATTGTCGCCATTGATTTTTCTTTAGAATCATCATCTAGTCGACCAAGTACTACAATTCAAATTTCCGATAATCCATTTTTTGAACCCGACCTCACAATTGAGAACCCGAAGGATATTCAAGGACAATTCAGAGATCCTGAACCACTAATCATTTCTCCTGAACCACAAATTACTCATCTGGAGATTGTCGAGGAAGAAGCCATTAAATTAGAATCCTCTAGTGATTCAGATTCAACAAATTCAATCACGGAAAATCAGGAACCTCTAAGTATGGAAGATCGAATGAGAGCTACATGCACTGGCCAAGGTCACGCAATTACTCAACCAGACATTAATGCGCCAGATTATGAAATCAAAGGACAAATCCTACACATGGTAACTAATCAATGCCAATTTAGTGGTACGCCAAAAGAAGATCCAAACGAATATCTTTGAACCTTAAATAAGATTTGTACTCTATTTAAAATCAGAGAATTTGAGGATGAACAGATCTATCTCATGTTATTTCCTTGGACTTTAAAGGGAGAAGCCAAAGATTGGTTAGAATCGTTACCTGAAGGGGCGATTGATACATGGGATGTTTTAGTTGAAAATTTTCTTAAAAGATTCTTTCCGGCATCTAAAGTCGTGAGACTTCAAGGAGAAATTGTTACGTTCACACAAAAGCCAAATGAAACTTTATATGAAGCGTGGACAAGATTTGGAAAGTTGTTGAGAGGATATCCTCAACATGGTTTAGACACTTATCAAATAGTACAAATATTCTACCAAGGATGCGACATTACTACACGATAAGACATCGACATAGCAGCTGGTAGTTCCATTATGAAGAAAACCGTATCTGAAGCTTACAAAATTATTGATAACACAGCCTCCCACTCACATGAGTGGCATCAAGAAAAAGACATCGTTAGATCATCTAAAGTGGCTAGAGCCGATTCTAGCCATGACTTTGATTCCATTTCCGCAAAGCTAGATGCTTTCAAGAGACGAATGGAAAATATAACTAAAGATATTCATGCAATACGAATTAGTTGTGAGCAGTGTAGAGGACCACATTTGACAAAAGATTGTCTTAGTATTGAACAAACAATGGAACAAAGAGAGAATGTTTCATACATGAACCAAAGGCCTGGAAATAATTATCAAAATAATTATCAACCGCCAAGACCAAACTACAATCAAAATCAGAATTATAACCGAAATGTTCCATACAACAACCAACAAGGTCCTAGCAATTAACAAGTATCCAATAATACTTACAATCAGCAAAGACCTATTTTTCCAAATAAACCACCACAAACCGATGATAAAAAGCCAAATTTAGAAGATATGATGTCGAAGCTAGTTGAATCTCAAACTCAATTTTTTACATCTCAGAAACAAACTAATGAACAAAATGTTCAAGCATTTAGAAATCAACAAGCTTTTATACAAAATCTGAAACAAGAAGTGAGTAACCTAGCCAGGTTAATTGGAGAAATAAAATCGGGGAGTCTACCTAGCGATATAAATGCTAACCCCTAAAATGAAACAGCTAAAGCCATTACCACAAGAAGTGGTATTACACTTAAACCACCTGAAATGCCTGTAATTTCTAATGACTCTATTCCTACTACACAGGCACTACAGCCTGAGCAAGATAAGGAAACAGAACCGGTAGTTGAAAAGGTTAATGAAGATAATACAGTTAAGGCTAAACCTTATGTTAAACCATACCAACCACCGCTCTCCTTACCCGAGTAAAATGAGAAAAGAAAGACTTAAAGCCGAGCAATCCAAATTCTTGGATATGTTTAAACAAATAAATGTCAATCTTCCTTTCATTGATGTGATTTCAGGAATGCCAAGATATGCTAAATTCTTGAAAGATCTAATCACAAATAGAAAGAAAATGGAAGAACTCTCGGCTGTTACTATGAATGCTAATTGTTCTGCAGTGCTGTTGAATAAACTACCAGAAATATTATCAGATCCTGGAAGTTTCACAATTCCATATTTTTTGGGTAGTCTTAATTTAATAGAAGCATTGGTAGACTTAGGTGATAGTATAAATCTAATGCCATATTCATTTTACGCTAAACTAGACCTTGGAGAATTGAAACCAACACGAATAAGCATACAACTAGCCGATCGATCAGTAAAATATCCTAGAGGGATAATGGAGAACGTGCTAGTTAAAGTTGGTACTTTAGTATTTGCAGTAGACTTTGTTATTCTGGACATGGAAGAAGATTCTCGAGTTCCTCTCATATTAGGAAGACCATTCTTAAACACGGCTAAAGCAATAATAGACGTGTTTAGTAAGAAACTGACCCTAAGTATAGAGGATGAGAGTGTTACCTTTTCAGTGGATAGAGCCATGCAACAACCGCAATCTGCAGATGATATATGTTATTATATTCAAACTATAGATTCGCATGCAGAATTGTTACAAGAATTTCCAGAATTACAAGGAACAGGAGAATGTTCTTTAGGAGAAGGAACTGAACCAATTGATGAAGCTGAAATGTTAGCCGCACTCATGGCTAATAAATACGAACCAACAATAGAAGAACTTCAAATGCTAAAAGAGGAAGACAAATATCGATACAAATCATCGATAGAAGAACCACCGATATTAGAGTTAAAGCCACTTCCAAACAATTTGGAATATGCTTATTTACATGGTGAATCTGAATTACCTGTAATAATATCGTCTTCTCTTACGGAAAATGAAAAATCTCAACTCATTTCTGCGCTAAAAGCTCATAAACCAGCTATTGCATGGATGATTCATGACATTAAAGGTATAAGTCCTTCGTATTACACACACAAAATCCTTATAGAAGAAGGTCATAAAACATATGTGCAATGCCAACGAAGACTAAATCCTAATATGCAAGATGTTGTTAAGAAAGAAATAATTAAACTGCTCGATGCAGGTTTAATTTATCCAATCTGTACCTAAGAAGGGTGGCATGACTGTCATCACAAATGAAAAAAGATGAGCTTATTCCTACTAGGACTGTAACAGGATGGCGTGTTTGTGTTGATTATAGAAAATTAAATGACGCCACCAGAAAAGATCACTTTCCCTTACCTTTCATTGATCAAATGTTGGAAAGTTTAGCCTGAAATAGTTACTATTGTTTTCTTGACGGTTTCTCTGGATACTTTCAAATTCCAATAGCACCCGAGGACCAAGAGAAAACCACCTTCACATGCCCTTATGGTACTTTTGCTTACAAACGCATGCCATTTGGACATTGCAACGCCCCTGCAACCTTTCAAAGGTGCATGATGGCGATTTTTCAAGACATAATAGAGGAATGTATGGAAGTTTTCATGGATGACTTTTCAGTCTCCGGTGATACTTTTGAAACATGTCTAGTTAATCTTGAATGAATGCTTATTAGATGCGAACAATCAAATCTAGTTCTTAATTGGGAGAAATGCCATTTCATGGTTAGAGAAGGCATCGTTCTTGGTCATAAAATTTCAAATGAAGGAATTGAAGTGGATAGAGCTAAAGTAGATGTAATTGCTAAACTTTCACATCCCACCAATGTTAGAGGAGTTAGGAGTTTCTAGGGCATGCCGGTTTTTACCGACGTTTCATAAAAGATTTTTCTAAAATTGCCACTCCTATGAATAAACTCCTAGAAAAAGATGCTCCATTCATCTTTTCAGATGAATACATCAAATCTTTTAATATTCTTGAAGAAAAACTCACTAATGCGCCAATCATGATAACTCCAAATTGAAATCTACCATTTGAACTTATGTGCGATGCAAGTGATTTTGCAATGGGAGCCGTTTTAGGACAAAGAATTGAAAAATGATTTCAACCCATATATTACGCTAGTAAGACGTTACAAGGAGCAAAAACAAATTATACAACTACTAAAAAAGAACTCTTTGCTATCGTCTTTGCTTTTGACAAATTTCGTTCATATCTCGTTCTAGCTAAAACGGTGGTCTATACTGACCATTCTGCTCTTAGATACCTATTTTCAAAACAAGATGCCAAACCAAGATTAATCTGTTGGATCTTACTCTTACAAGAGTTCGATATTGAAATCCGAGACAAAAAGGGATCAGAAAATCTCGCAGCTGATCATGTTTCTCGTCTTGAAAATCCTGAATTAGAAGTTCTAAATGAATCGGCCATAAAATATAACTTTCCTGATGAATATCTTTTGAAGATCAATTATAGTGAAATTCCATGGTTTGCAGACTATGCAAACTACTTAGTATGTGGATTCCTTGAAAAAGGGTTGTCGTACCAAAAATGAAAGAAATTCTTTAGTGATATAAAACACTATTTTTGGGAAGACCCACATTTATTCAAAAGTTGTCCCGATGGAATAATACGCCGATGCGTATTCGGAGATGAAGCTAGTCAAATCTTAAACCATTGTCACACAAGACCAACAGGAGGGCATTATGGGCCTCAACTCACAGCAAGAAAAGTCTACGATGCTGGATTCTATTAGCCTACAATTTTCAAAGATGCACACCTTCTTTGTAAATCCTGTGATGCATGTCAAAGGGCCAGAAAAATAAGTCAACGTGATGAAATGCCACAAAATGTCATTCAAGTATGTGAAGTATTTGACGTTTGGGGTATTGACTTTATGGGTCCATTTCCAAAATCTCATAATAATCTCTACATTCTCGTTGCCATTGATTATGTATCTAAATGGGCGGAAGCACAAGCTCTCCCAACTAACGATGCACGAGTTGTAGTCAACTTCTTAAAACATCTTTTTGCAAGGTTCGGAACACCGAAAGCTTTAATAAGTGATCGGGGTACTCATTTCTGTAATAATCAACTTGAGAAAGTTATCAAAAGATATGGAGTAACTCATAAAATCTCAACCGCTTATCATCCACAAATAAGTGGACAAGTTGAAAATACCGACCTAGCTTTAAAACGTATTCTGGAGAAAATCGTAGGATCAAATCCGAAGGAATGGTCCATGAAATTGGAGGATGCACTTTGGGCTTTTAGAACAGCATACAAAACTCCAATTGGAACCACACCTTTTAAACTCGTTTACGGAAAAGCATGTCACCTTCCAGTAGAAATTGAGCACAAAGCATTTTGGGCTTTGAAGACATGTAATCTTGATTTGCATGAAGCCGGACGTCTACGGTTAAGTCAACTAAATGAATTAGAAGAATTAAGACACGATGCATATGAAAATTCGTTAATCTATAAGGAAAGAACGAAGAAATGGCATGATAAAAGAATCAGAAGTTCAAAAGAATTTAAGGAAGGGGACCGAGTTCTTTTTTTCAATTCACGATTCAAGCTATTTCCTGGAAAATTGAAATCAAGATGGTCTAGACCATTCATAGTCAAAAGAGTTTTCCCATACGGAACAATAGAGTTAATAAATTCAAATGGGATTGAATTTAAATTTAATGGTCACAGAGTTAAACATTATATACATGGTCCGATGGAAGTTAATAATGAAGTTAATCATAATTTCACCACCAAAGAAAACCCTCAGAATGAAAACATAAAGATGTTTTCAATGACTTATGAAAAACCAAAAGTGAAAGATGGAGAGAATTCAAATTGGAATGATGAAGAAGAATTTCTATATAAACCTCCCATTCCAAGAAACGAAGAAAAATATGAACAGGAAGTTCAAGTAGAAGTGAAAGAACCAAGAAAAGATCACCCGGAAAAGGTTAACAAATCAACTCTACTTACTAAAGTAGGAGACCCAGGTGAATTTATCATTTCTTGCTTGCTTAATGATGGTACTATGTATAATGGGCTTGCAGATTTAGGAGCGAGTGCAAATGTTATGCCTCTTTCCTTATACAAAAGACTAGGTGTGGGTAAATTAAGACCAACCAGAGTAGGTGTTCAATTATTTGACCAAATCATTAAACACCCGGTTGGAATAGCCAATAATTTACTTGTTAAAGTGGAAAGTTTGACCTTTGTTGTAAACTTCATAGTTATTAATATGGAGGAAGACCTTGATATTCCTCTAATTTTAGGTCGCCCATTTTTAGCAACCACTGAAGCGTTCTTTAATGTAAGAGAAGGTAGAATGACACTTAGGGATGGTGACAAATCGGTCACCTTTGTGAACCGAAAGTTTAAATCTCCACCAACCAAAACTGTAGGACCAATAAAAACGCCTAAGTGTGGAAAAGATGAAGAAACACCTAATGATGACCCGATAACAAAGAACCCCGTTGTTGATACGAAATTAGATGAACCCGTTTTTAACAGTTCAACGAAGAAACTTTATAAACTGATTCAAGATGCTAGGATTAAGGGGAACTTTAAGTTATGTAACCGATTAGTATCCAATTTGTCGCCTAAAGAAAAGGCGATGTTAATTGAATTTGTGAATGTTACAGAAGAAATCAACAAATGGCTTGAAGCAAAAGTCAGAGATATGCAAGTTGTTGATGTTCCAATTGAAATTAATAATGAAGTTAATCAAAAGTTCGACACCACAGCTAGCTAAGTGTGGGGAGATTCAAATGTTTTAAAGGATAATATAATGCTGTCTAGAGTTAGATTTTCTGTGAAGGTATTTCGTATGCCCGAGAGACATATTAAATTAACGTGGCTAATATGTTTTGATCCAAGTCGGGTCATACCCAATAACAAGCTTACCGACACCTTATTCGTATTTGATCTTAACGATTGGATCGTTGATTAAATTACGAAACACTTAAATTTTAAGAAAATGGTTTCTGAAAACAATTGCACTTGATATGTATATATATAAATCATGGAATGATTTATATAATAAGGATTTAATTATTTATAGGCTAAATAATTAATTAAGTCATGTTGCATTTTATAAAAATTGGTTTTATAAAATAAAGTATACATGACAAATAATATGGAATTTTATATATTTGGTTTTATAAATAATACATACATAATTTATAAAATGCAAGTTTATGAAATTTGTTTTATAAAACCTAATTTTATAAAATAATTTTATAAAATATGCATGCTTATCAATTAGTTCAAGTATTATTTTATAAAGAAAGAGGGGAGTGGCCTAGGAGTTGTAAGTAGGCATGCTAAAGACTCCAACACATGGTCATACTTTCCCAATTCCATATAGAAGTATCTTGACTCTTTGAGATACACAACACATGCAATTATACTTGAAAAAACCGCACAAAACACTCTGATTTCTGCTGCTATATGCCGTGGGTTTAGAGAGGAATAAAGGGTTCTTCATTTGATTTTTGCAAACTCGTGTTAATAAATCCTAACCAAAGTACAAGGTGTTGGTGCAAAGTTTGGGGTATAACTACTTGAGGTTTCATCCATTTGAGGCTCCATTCATCATCATCTACTTGCTCATCTAAAACAGCCCTCAAACTAGTTTGAGGAGGTATAACTCTTACTTCCTTGATGTTATATGTAAGCATATGTTCATAACTTGATATTTACATGGAATTCAATTTAAAAATGGTTAAACATATAAACTTGTTTTCATAATATTATGCTTCCGCTTTCTTTACTATCATAAAATGGATTTGTGATTATGTTGACATTATAAACATGTTGTTATGTTGAATTCCATCAATGGTATCTAGAGCTGAAGTCTATGAAATATGATTCTTATATATGGTCTTTAAAACTCACCAACTCTGCATTTTATTAACATGCATGAAAGTAGAATGCAAAATTGATGGATTTGAGGTGGGTACATTATTTAGGCCGAATTATGGGGGTTCCAAAAATGGTTTTGGGTTGCCATTTGGTTCATATTAGTTGTATGTTAATGTTCACAATCATAGCCAAGACCTTGTGTTTGTATGGTTGCATGCATGTTTGATTTATTATTCATTCATTTGGTTTGTAATAATATTTATTCAATTGGTTTGTAATAATAATATTTTGGTTATGTAATTTATTTTATATTTGGTATGTAAAATAGATTAGGTTGTATTTCATTTTCTAGACAAAATGTATTAGGATATATTTTGCAACAAGATGAAGATACAAGAAGAAAAGGAAGAACACGAGAAGATTGTACTTGGATGCAAGATTAAGTGGGAGATTTAATATCTCCTACTTTGTGTTATAACCCTTTACCGGTGGCATCTGTTTTTGGCTAAACAAATGTCTACCTAAATGGCTTGATTGTGAACATATTTGTTTTGCATGCATGGTTGTTTATTGTGTTTGTATGTTTGGTTGCTACAAGTATATAACAAGTTAACAACAAGAAAAATGACAATTTAATTGGTTAAATTAGACATTATTAACTACATGCAAAACGACAATTTAAATGGTTAAATTGAAATGACAAAAGGACATTAATAAATGGTTATTAAGAACACTAAAAGGATCACACATATAAAATGGTTTATATCAAGTAATTGGCTTAATTACAAGACTTGAAAATAGATTTCAAATGAACCATACACTAAATGCATGTTGGTGTATGGCATAAAATTTTTCTCAAACTAGAATTAATGAAAACTTAAAATCCCTTAATCAACAAGGCAAACAAGTTAAACGCCATCCTTTTGTGTGACACCTAAAAATATTAGGGAACTCATAATGGGATAAAGGTCACCTAACCGTTATGAGCAAACTAATATGATTAAGGTGAATTTCGCATGCTTGTGGGATAAAGGTCACCTAACCACTTGTATGTTAAATTTACACGTTTACACAAGTAGGACGACTTGATTTGGGAATCATGAACTTAGGGTCACCGAAGCATGAGGAACAAATAGGTGTTGATGGAATAAATATGCCATGCAAAAGGATTGCATGATTCCATAACTTAGAAGTTGCAAAAGGATTGCAATTATCATATAACGACAACCTAGCTAAATCAAATGATGGGATAAAGGTCACCTAACCAAAATTTGGTTTACCGTTGGATTCTAAAATTTAATAAATATCAATTGGATTTAAAGGGTATTGATTGTTAAATTAAAATTAATACTTAATCAACTTTGTTAAATTTTGTAGATGGCCGCCAATAACAATAACATTCCAAAAGCATCAATAAACTTTAACAACCTATCGTTGAGGTCAATCCTCGAAAAGGAAAAACTCAACCATACGAACTTCATGGATTGGTTTCGAAATCTAAGAATTGTCCTCAAACTAGAGGACAGGGCGTATGTGTTGGAAGACCCCATTCTTGATTAACCGGACGAGGATGATACGGAAGGCATGGCTTATTGGGAGAAATATTGCACCGATTCGTTGCAAGTTTCTTGCCACATGCTTGGGACTATGATACCCGAACTCCAAAAGGATTTTGAGCATCATAGTGCATATGACATGATCACACAGTTGAAGGAGATGTTCCTTCAACAAGCTCGTGTCGAGCGCTTTGAAATGGTCCGAGCGCTTCATGCATGTCGGATGGACAACTCCCAATTCGTTTCATCTTATGTCCTTAAGATGAAAAGCCTAATTGATCGAGCAAACCGTCTAAATTGCAACGTGTCTAATGAATTAGACACGGACCTTATTCTTAACTCATTGTCAAAAAGGTTTGACACATTTGTAATGAATTACAACATGAATGATTGGGATAAAAGCATTGGCGAATTACATGCCATGCTTAAGATGACAGAAGCAAGCATGGGTAAAAGGGCTTCACCCGTGTTTACGATCAATGAAGGCGGGTCAAAAAACAATAACACTTCTAAGCCGAAGGCGGCTAAGAGGAAAGGACCCACCTACCAAGGCTAGGGCAAAAGAAAGGGGAAGATGGTTACCCCAACCAACAACAATAAGAAGCAAAAGGTTGCCGGTAAAGCTAACCCCAAGGAAGATCCGTGCTTTGGTTGTGGTGAAATGGGTCACTGGAAACGCAACTGCCCAGTCTACCTGAAGGAGTTGAAAGAAAAGAGGGATGCAGGGCAAACCTCAGGTAATGTATATATGGTATACATTGAGCTTAGTATTACTTCTTCTAATACATGGGTATTAGACACAGGATGTGGAACTCATATTTGCAATTCTTTGCAGGGGTTCAAAAGAAGTAATCAAGATGCGGGAACCACAAGTCTTTTCATGGGAAATGGAGTAAGGGTGCAAGTGAAAGCTCAAGGAGACTTTGTTTTAAAGCTTCCAAGTGGTTTGGAGCTTATTTTGAAAAATGTTTTGTATGCACCCGATTTATCACGAAACATTATTTCTGTATCCCGTTTGAAACAATATGGTTTTAATCTTAATTTCATTAATGATGATATCCATGTTTCTTTAGATAATGTGTTCTATTTCAAGGCTTCACCTGTGAATGGTATTTATGAATTGGTTCATGATGACACATCATACGATAGCTCAATATACCATGCAAACACCAAGAAACTCAAAAGGGATATGAGTGATTCCTACTTATGGCATTGCCGCCTTGGTCACATAAACAAGAATCGAATGCATACACTTCAAAAGAATGGACTTTTGAAATTAAATGAACTAGACTCGTTTGATGTATGTGAATCTTGTTTACAAGGCAAAATGACTAAAGCACCTTTCAAAGGGACCTATGAAAGGGCTAAAGACTTATTGGGATTAATACATTCGGATGTATGTGGACCCTTTAAGTCCATGACTAGGAAAGGTGAAAGATACTTCATCACTTTCATTGATGGCTTTAGTCGTTTCGGATATGTCTACTTGTTAAGACATAAGGACGAAACTTTTGAAGCATTCAAGAAATATCAAAACGAAGTACAAAATCAACTCAATAAGACAATCAAGGTACTTCATACCGATAGAGGAGGTGAATACCTAAGCGATGCTTTCCAAGATCATCTTAAAAGTTGTGGGATTATCTGGCAACTCACTCCTCCTGGAACACCCCAACTTAATGGAGTTTCTGAAAGGAGGAACCGAACCCTAATGGATATGGTTCGATCTATGATGGCTAGAAGCTCGTTGCCTCTATCATTTTGGGGTTATTGTCTATGCTCCGCGGCTCATATTCTAAATATGGTCCCGACCAAGAAAGTGGAACGAACTCCTCATGAGATGTGTTTTGGAAAGCCTCCATCTCTATCATAATTAAAGGTATGGGGATGTGAAGCTTATCCTAAGCGTTACGTCCCTAATAAGTTGAATGCTCGATCCACGAAGTGTATCATCATAGGATATCCCAAGGATGATATGGGATACTATTTCTATGATCCAACCGAGCAAAATGTATTTGTTGCTCGAAAGGCTGAATTCCTTGAAACTAAGTTCCTAATGGAAGGAAATAGTGAAAGGAAGATAGATCTTGAAGAGGTTCAAGATCAATTAGATAATACACAATTGGTTGACACTAGCACTCAACATGAAAAAGTTGAGAGTGATCAAATGGATGATCAAAATACACAAGACATTCGCAGATCTGGTAGGATTAGTAATCCTCCTGAGAGATATAGGCTTCTCATGGATGGTTGCTATATGGTTGATTTGGATGAACCAACAAACTACCAAGATGCTTTATCAAGGATTGATAAAGATAAATGGCAGGAAGCCATGAACGCTGAGATGCAATCCATGTATGACAACCAAGTTTGGGAACTTGTTGAACAACCTACTGGCTCAAGGCTAGTTGATTGTAAATAGCTTTTCAAAATGAAAACCAACATACATGGAAACTTGGATACATATAAAGCTAGACTTGTAGCAAAAGGTTTCACTCAAACTCAAGGGGTTGACTATGATGAAACTTTTTCGCTTGTGGCAATGCTAAAGTCTATTAGGATATTACTTGCCATTGCTGCTCATTATGATTATGAAATATGGCAAATGGATGTCAAGACCGCTTTCCTAAATGGAAATCTTGAGGAAGATGTCTATATGGTTCAGCCTGAAGGTTTTGTTGATCCAAAATATCCTAAAAAGGTATGCAAGTTAAAGAAGTCAATCTACGGATTGAAACAAGCATCTAGAATGTGGAATCATCGTTTTAATGAGGAGGCCAAGAAATTTGGCTTCATTAAAAATGGTGATGAAGCTTGTGTATACAAGAAAGCTAGTGGGAGCACTATCATGTTCCTTGTACTATATGTGGATGATATATTGTTATTTGGAAATGATATTCCGGCAATGCAAGGTGTTAAAACTTGGCTAAGTAAATGCTTCTCCATTAAGGATCTTGGAGAAGAACAATATGTTTTGGGAGTTGGGATCTACAGGGATAGATCCAAGAAACTGATAGGTTTGAATCAAAGTGCATACATTGAAAAGGTCTTGAAAAGGTTCAAGATGGAAAACTCTAAGAAAGGTTTGGTACCTATTCAAAGCGGAACGCCTCTCAGTTCATCCCAGTGTCCTACCACAAAAGATGAACAAGAGAGAATGAAGAAAATCTCGTACGCATCTGCTATTGGGTCAATCATGTATGCAATGATATGCCATAGATCGGATGTGTCATGCGCTCTTAGCCTGACAAGTAGATACCAGAATAACCTAGGAAACTGTCATTGGATTGCTGTCAAAAGTATATTGAAATACCTTAGGAGGACTAAGGATATGTTTCTAATATATGGGTTTGGTGAGGAGGAACTCGCTGTAAAAGGTTACGTGGACGCGAGTTTCCATACTGATAGAGATGATTCTCGGTCACAGTCCGGTTATGTATTCACGTTAAATGGAGGTGCGGTCTCTTGGAAGAGTTCAAAACAGGATGTTGTTGCATTATCCACTACAGAGTCAGAGTACATTGCTGCCTCATTGGCAGCTCAGGAAGCTGCATGGATGAAGAAATTCATCGACGACTTAGGAGTAGTCCCTTTCATTCAGGACCCTCTTGAGATCTTTTGTGACAACGAGGGTGCGATTGCTCAAATCAAAGAACCTCGTGCTCACAAAAAGACCCGTCACATTGAGCGGAGATTCAACTACATAAGAGATGAAGTTGAAAAGGGAAAGATATGTATTCGCAAAGTTCACACAGATCTTAATATAGCGGATCCTCTCACGAAGCTCTTACATGGAGCAAAACATGCAGGACATGTTTGTGCATTAGGGCTTCGATATTCTAGTGATTGGTCAAGATCTGTTTTAAGTATTGTAACGGAACGAAATTGTTCAAACTCATTAATATAATTATGGTATTAATTTATTTTGAGTTATGTTCCTATTTTGCATATTTTATCCATGAATAAGTAATTATTCTAAATTCCGTAGTTGATCACATTTGTGGGAACAAGTGTAAGGTTTAGACTATTATGAACTTGGATTGGTATACATTCACGGTATGAATGTGGGGCAAGGTTGCAACCAAGGTTCATAGATATTTGTGGGATACAAATATTGTAAGACCCGCCCTCAAGATTTACTAAATGGAGCCTTTGTGGTTGATCACATGTAGTCTTGAGTAAAGTCGAATATCATTGTATCCTCTGACCTGAGATACATATTGGATTCGAATATTTACCAAGTATTGTGCCTTGATTCTATCCCTTCGCAATTCTGAAATATGGTAGTTCATAAGGAAGAGCTCAGGTGTGATACAAAGTATATATCTAGGAGGTATGTAGTCAAGATGGAATTTGTCCCTCTTATTCGTTGAGAGTCAGATGTCTAAGGCCTGATAAAGTTAAATCTAAAAGAGAGTGGTCACTCTGTATCTCTGGGATTTAACATGACATCTAGGATGAAAGGATATAATGAAAAGATTTACCTATTCATATTCGAGATGGGAACTCGAAAGGAATGATGTTATTGAATGGCACAAAGTCATAACATATTGGGGGTGATGGACGGTCGTTAGGTGGTATCCATCACTTGCATTAATTTCTTATGTTTCTCGTGTAAGTGGGAGATTGAAGGTATTTCGTATGCCCGAGAGACATATTAAATTAACGTGGCTAATATATTTTGATCCAGGTCGGGTCATACCCAATAACAAGCTTACTGACACCTTATTCGTATTTGATCTTAACGATTGGATCAAATTACGCAACACTTGAATTTTAAGAAAATGGTTTCTGAAAACAATTGCACTTGATATGTATATATATAAATCATGGAATGATTTATATAATAAGGATTTAATTATTTATAGGCTAAATAATTAATTAAGTCATGTTGCATTTTATAAAAATTGGTTTTATAAAATAAAGTATATATGACAAATAATATGGAATTTTATATATTTGGTTTTATAAATAATACATACATAATTTATAAAATGCAAGTTTATGAAATTTGTTTTATAAAATCTAATTTTATAAAATAAGTTTATAAAATATGCATGCTTATCAATTAGTTCAAGTATTATTTTATAAAGAAAGAGGGGAGTGGCCTAGGAGTTGTAAGTAGGCATGCTAAAGACTCCAATACATGGTCATACTTTCCCAATTCCATATAGAAGTATCTTGACTCTTTGAGATACACAACACATGCAATTATACTTGAAAAAACTGCACAAAACACTCTGATTTCTGCTACTGTATGCCGTGGGTTTAGAGAGGAAGAAAGGGTTCTTCATTTGATTTTTGCAAACTCTATTCAAGTGTTAATAAATCCTAACCAAAGTACAAGGTGTTGGTGCAAAGTTTGGGGTATAACTACTTGAGGTTTCATCCATTTGAGGCTCCATTCATCATCATCTACTTGCTAATCCAAAATAGCCCTAAAACTAGTTTGAGGAGGTATAACTCTTACTTCCTTGATGTTATATGTAAGCATATGTTCATGACTTGATATTTACATGGAATTCAATTTAAAAATAGTTAAACATATAAACTTGTTTTCATAATAATTATGCTTCCGCTTTCTTTACTATCATAAAATAGATTTGTGATTATGTTGACATTATAAACATGTTGTTATGTTGAATTCCATCATTCTGTTTTCATGTAGTTCTCGAAAATGGAATCTGAATGGTCTTTCCCTAGCAGACTCTAAAGAACTAGTCTTCTCCCTCCATTCTGAATTTTTATTTCTTTTAGGTTTTACGAGATGAAGAATTCCTTTGATCTGAACCATGGTCTACTACTACACGCTATGGTTACTAAACGTAATAATAACACTTTCCCGAGTGAGCTGGTATCATTCATAAGAGGCAAAATGGACGAAGTGAGGAAAGAACTCAGGAACAATCATAATAAGATATATTTTGGTAAAGGAAAATCAAAATTCGCAACAAAAAAAAGAGCACGACACCTTGAAAGATGTCATAAATGCGAAAAATGGTCACACGAAGGGAAATGTTCGAACAATCAAACACATTCCAATTATGAGTTCGTTACTTTATGCAGAGAAGGACCGTTCATATGTTTAGAAGAAAAGTTATTGAAAATTAGAGGTTACGCTTATGTAGCAATGGAACACCAAATCGAACGACTCTCCTATGAGTCGACTAAAGCAGGTCTCTGAGAATTCTATCTAACAGGTAAGTATGTACAGTTTTTATGTTATTTATATTTATTGCTTTGAACCTTTTGATAATAAACGTTGAATCGTTCGCTATAAAGTATTAAATTGATATTCAATAAAGTTAGGTATAATAAACCGAAATTATTGATATCATACAAAAATTTAATGCATCACTGCGAAATTTACCGTTTATTCATAAGGTATAAATATCTTTAATCGATCAATTCAAAATATTTTAAAAATTCGTCAGGAGTAAAACTAGGTAAAATAGCCGAAATTACTTTACCCAAAAGAGGGACATATATTTTTGTAAATATTTGATTGATTAAAGTGGGATAAAAGACCAAAAAGATTTTTATTTTTATTTTTACCTTGTTTTTAAAAAATTAATATATAACTATATTATTTTCAAATCTAAGATTGTAAAAATATTAATATTTATATGAAATTTTATTTTATGAATTTTAAATTTAAGTTTGGTGTGAATTTAAAAACAAAAATGTACTTTATTTCATTAAGTTAAAAATTTGATATTTAAAATTCGTCGTGAGTTGAAGACTAGGTCGTTGAACCGAAATTGTTTTACCCAAGGGCGGGACGAGAAATTTTATTATCATTATTTTTAATTTTATTGATCTCAAGTATGCCCAAAAAAAAAAAAAAAAAAAAACTCAAAAATCTTTGCTTTTAAAACAACGCTTCAAAATGCCAAATTTCAAAATTTAGTTGAGGGACGAACTAGGTAAACGTACTGAAACGCCCTCAAACTAGAAAAAAAAAATTATAAAAAAAATTAATTAAATATTTTAATAAGTGAAGGTTTTTATATAAAAAAAAATTCAGGGACCCAATGCGATCGCATGTGACTGAAAAACTGGGCAGATTCATAAAAGCAGTCGAGCTGCTCTCTGTCCTCACTTCTCCACACAAACATTCACGAACACACACACAAATTCACTAAAAATCTTCAATTTAACACCAAAATTAACGAAATTTGTTGCTATAATCCGTTCCAATCATGCGTTTGTTCAGAATTTTTTCAAAGAAGGTAACAATTCCACTCCTAAAACTTTAAATTCGAATTATAGTGTTCTTGAGCAAATTTTTACCTAATTTGATTTTGATAATTTCTAGTGTAATTAGAGTTAAATTATTCATATATTATACTTGTATAACCTAGATTGATGCTATTTAACATGATTAGAAGCTTTAAACTTCAAATTTTTAACAATCTAGGGTTTGTGTTCTTGAGCAATTTGGGGCTTTTGATATAAACAGGTTATGGCCGATTTTTGTTATGAATTATTGCTAAATTAAATAGTGTAACATGTTTAGGTTGCTAAATGATCCAAACCTTGATCCTAAACATGATTTTTGAACATTAAAGTGGACTTTTTAAGTCTAAAATTCATGAACTTGATTATCTTGATATAAATGCCATTTGAAACTTGTTTAATTGCTAGTAATGGTTATTTAAACATGTTATTTGAGTTGAATGCTTATGAACTTTGTATATATTTTCATATATGCTTAATTGAAAAATTGTAGATTTGATAAAAATATAAAAATGAGTATAAGTTTAATATGGATTAAACATGTTATTGTAATTGTGTTAATTTGTCATTTTGCTAACACTAATGCATATTTGGATGCACAAATTTTGTGTTTAATGTGTTTTGCAGAGAAATACAGATACTGGCGGTGCATCATCATCAAGACAACCTGAACAAGAACCACAGCCAGAGATGCCAACTGAGCCACAGCAAGAACAACAACATTATGATCAACACGTACAATATTATGAACAGGAACCACAAATTCTTCATTGCCTATATACAATTTCTGGTTTACCATGTAATAGAACACTCAAGAATTCATGAACAGGAGTTACATCTAAATCTAAGGTTTGATAGAAGCTGGAGAGATTACCCAACATACCAACGTAACAAATTTAAGCTTTGCACCAAAAACGTGGAAGTACCAAGGGTAATAGATTGGGAGCCTTTGGAAAGGGTCAACCTAGCTAACTCAGTTAGGCTATTACTAATCCAAAGGTATGGCAACTCTTCTTTTCCTGATTAGGAACGTTTATTTACCACTCGTAGGCATGTATATAAGGAGTGGTGTGTTGAGCTAATAAGTACTATAGCCTTAAATAAGGATGTAGATAGGTTAGATGATAAGACTTTTCTTAGATTTTTACTTGGAGGTAGGATGTACAGGATGTCCATGATAGACATGGCTAGGGCTTTACAGATTTACACCCCCGCTGAATTATTATCACCTGATTGTACAGCTTTAATTTATCAAGGTGAGAGGGTAGATAGAGATTTTGACGCTAACGCCATATGGAGGCGTATGTCAAATTTTAATGTGTTTACACGGGGAGGAAGACACTCCTATTTAGATATTAATAAGGCATAGCTTCGCATAATTCATAGATTTTTAGCAAACTCGATTACATAAAGAGGTAGAAACAAGGAGAAAGTGACCCTAAATGATTTATTCTACCTTAAGTGCATTCGAGACACTAGAGGCTTTGTTAATATCCCCTACTGTGTTGGGTATTATTTGTCCAAAGTTGTGGAAGATATACGTGACGAGGGAATAATAGGAGGAGGAATTTTTGTTACTCTCATTGGAGAGTATTTAGGTGTAGATAGGGAACACGGGGGTCCAATAATGGTGGTTGAGGAACAAACCGATACTATAGGTTTGCAGGTTTATCAAGGTGCAAAGGTATTAAAACTGTGACGACCCGGAAATTTCTGACCAAATTTAAACTTAATCTTTATATGTTTCCGACACGATAAGCAAAGTATGTAATGTTAAGTCTAGAAAATTTTGAAACGATGTTCATATATTCAATTGACCTTCGACTGCTCTTAACGATTCACGAACAATTAATTGTAAATAGAGATGTGCGTATAAGTATTATATGTGTTGTTATTAAAAATTAATAAAAATAAAAATAGGATATTATAATAATTATTATTTAAAATATATCTCTATATATAAATAAAGTATATTAAAAATAAATATTAAATGATTATAATACTCGTTTGATGTTTCGATTGATATTAAGCAAGTTAAATTCAAACTTATGTAATTTCGAAATAAACGGTGATACGAAAATGAGTTCTATAAATTTTAGGCTTATTAAAAATGTATTTAGGATTTAGTTATTAAATTTTAGCACTTTTTATATTTTACCCATAAATGAGAGGGACAGTTGATGTAATTTTTATTTAATAATTAATGAACAAATTTTATACCATAATGACCAAAATAAATAAAGCTATTTAATCTAAAAATATGGATTTTTTCTGAAGACTTTTATTCGCCACTGATTAACACCGAAGTACGAAATAATAGTGCCTGAAAACTGTCGGCACAATTAACCAAATAACACGGTTACTTAACTATTGAAATTATTAATAAGATTACTATTTGGGTACTGTGCATATTTAAATATCTTGATTTAAATTGTCTGTGTCTTCTACCACTTGACATATATCTTCTACCACTTGACATATATGATATATATATATATATATATATATATATATATATATATATATATATATATATATATATATATATATATATATATATGCATCAAATTAACACAAGAAAGGAACTCATATGTTTGTGCTGTTGATCAATACAACCACAGAGAACCATCCCAACACCACACCAACAATCAACACCCAAACTTCTCATCTCAACCGTAACCATTGCTACTTGTTTCTTTCTACTACACTTATATCTTTTCTGTTGGTACCAAGATCAAACACATCGACAAACCATTGTGTTCGGCTGCTATATATGAGAAACACAACAACCCATCGTTTATCACCATCGTTAAACCCATGTAACCATCTTGTTCTAGTTTAAGAACACCAACCCATAACCATTAACATTCCATATTTGAAACCATCTAATCACCTTCCACAACCACACTCAAACATCATCGAGTTAATTATTGTCGTTTCCATTCAAATACCATACGCCATTAACCAACATCAAACCCATTTGAAATTCTTGCTTTTACTATACAAACCCATCAACCACCTTTCACCATCTCATCTCCATCACCACTTTATCATCACCATCACTAACCCGACATAAATAGACCACCACCCTCAATCTCATTTCTCTTTTTCTTTCTCTCATTCTCTCATTAACTCGCGATATTTATTTTTCTGTTTAAGAAACAAACCACACAACAAACCCACTTCGAAACCCACCCATATCACCATGGAATTGACATTTTTTTTATGTTTCTCTTCGGTTTGCAAGACCAAACCGATAACCACCTTAACCGTCACTCTAAAAACCATAAAATCGCCACCACCCCATCAAGCTTCCATCACGTCCACCACCATTGGACGAGACCACCCATTTGGTTGTTTCTTTTTACTATATAAAACCATCATTAACACCCTACACTGACACCCAATCGTCAGCATCCAACCTCACCATAACCATTGAAAACCACCTGCAGTTGCTATTATGTTGCTGTTACGGTTGCTGCCATGCTCGCTATTATTATTTCTGTTTATGCAAAATTAATGATGGGGTACGATAAAGATGAAGAAAAGATAATATTATGAAGTGATCATGATCATGATGCATTATTGTAGATGTGCCCTATTTCACTGACAAGAAACCCACCACAACTTAGTATCAAAGTATATACATATATATGCAGACAAAGGCTTAAGTGGATATTAGAATGTCAAAGGTGTTCTTAATATATTGTAGATACAACCACTTGAATTAGGTCAATCATTTAGAATTAATAAAATTCAATTGAATTTTTGGTACGTAATCGTCCGCATACATATATCAAAGGTGGGCTGAGTTAATTTTATAATATCGGTTATGCAAATGGACCCATGAATCCGTAAAAGCTTGAGTCCATTATAATATGAAGTTGGGCCGTATTGTTTTATTTGGATGTTCTCACTTGGGCCATTCATAGTTGGGCCGTGAAATTTGTTATAGAACTTGGACCGGGTATTTAGTGTTCTGATGGGCTACTCGTTACATAACCCACACACCGAGCTTCTTTTATTTATTTTTGGTACAAAACCCTTAATTGATGATGAGGATATTGGTTTGATAACGAGTAATTCAGGATGGTAGAGGTTAGACAGATTAGATGTTGTGATCATGGTAAGGTTACGGTTTTGGTGATGTTATTAAAAGGTGATTATAGTATGATGGTGATGATAATATTATGTTGACGATGATTATAAATGCAAGGATAGTTGGTTGGTTTTAAGTGTTATCGGGTTAGCGGGACCTCGCGGGTTCAAACCCGGACTTGAGCATTTTTAAGGGCTACTTCTTTGAGGTAGTTAACTTATTATTATTATTATTATTATTATTATTATTATTATTATTATTATTATTATTATTATTATTATTATTATTATTATTATTATTACTATTATTATTACTATTATTATTATTATTATTATTATTATTATTATTATTATTATTATTATTATTATTATCATTAAAAAGAGCATTAGGATTATTATCATTACTATTGTTATTATTATTAATATTATTATTATTATTATCATTAAATATTAGTATTAGTATTATTATTATTATTACTAAAAGTATCATTATTTTTAAATTTATCATTTTTATTAAAATTAGTATTATTATTAAAACTAACATTCTTATCAAAAATTATCTTGTTTATCATGATTATTATCATAATTAGTATTATTTTTATCATTATTACTATTAGTATTACTAATATATCAAATAAAGATTTTTCTATATAAAAATATATTATTAACATAAAACATAACTATATTGAGATTTTTGTAATATATACTAGTTATCTATTTAATGTATATAAAAATAAATATATCTAATTAAGTTATTAATGAAACGTATAATTTATTAAAATAACAACTATATCAATAATAATATGTAAATTTATTCGATTATCATTATATGTGTTAATATATATATAAATGATATAGGTTCGTGAATCAAAGGCCAATCCTGCATTGTTCAGTTCCGTCGCATGCATATTTTTACTACAAAATATCGTCTTGTGAGTTTCATTTGCTCCCTTTTTAAATGCTTTTGCAATATATATTTTTGGGACTGAGAATACATGTGCTTTTATAAATGTTTTACGAAATAGACACAAGTAATCGAAACTACATTATATGGTTGAATGATCAAAGCCGAATATGCCCCTTTTGCTTGGTAACCTAAGAATTAGTAAAACAGTCTACTAATTGACGCGAATCCTAAAGATAGATCTATTGGGCCTAACAAACCCCATCCATTGTAGCGGATGCTTTAGTACTTCGATGTTGTTTTATCTTGTCTGATGGATGTCCCGGAATGATAGGGGATATTCTTATATGCATCTTGTTAATGTTGGTTACCAGGAGTTCAATCCATATGAATGATTATTTTTGTCTCTATGCATGGGACGTATATTTATGAGAAATGAAAATGAAAATCTTGTGGTCTATTAAAATGATGAAAATGAATGTTTATGATAAACTAATGAACTCACCAATCTTTTGGTTGACACTTAAAAGCATGTTTATTCTTAGGTATGAAAGAAATCTTCCGCTGTGCATTTGCTCATTTTAGAGATATTACTTGGAGTCATTCATGACATATTACAAAAGACGTTGCATTCGAGTCATTGAGTTCATCAAGATTATTATTAAGTCGTTCATAGTTGGATATATTATGAAATAGTATGCATACCTGTCAACTTTCGATGAAATGAAAGTTTGTCTTTTAAAAACGAATGCAATGTTTGTAAAATGTATCATATAGAGGTCAAGTACCTCGCGATGAAATCAACTATTGTGAATCGTTTATAATCGGTGTGAATGGGTCCTTTAAAAAACGGAGACACAATATGCCAATACCATATCAGGGCACCCATCCACAGGTAGAGAGGGGCTCGGATGAGAAGATGGAGGAAGCAGATGACATTAAGGATGTCATTAGGGATAGTTATACTGATGTTTATCAGCATGTAGATGAGGTAGAAATGAATAACCAGGCTAGGCATCATCAGTATGAGCAGTGGAGAGCCGCGGATGAGTATGAGCAATCCAGGCGACGCCAACACGATAGCTGGCAAGTTCATCAGCACCAAATCATGAGCCAGCTATCATATCAGGTACCACATAACTACATCCCGACTCGGCCAACTTACTATCCACCACATCAGCCCGACATGCGACCACCCTTTGACCTGTACGACCCCAATCAAGCCTATCAGGACACCTCTCACCAACCATGGAACCCGAGCGATGATATATTGATAGTGTTCCATTGATGATTTCTTATCTTTTATTATTTTTATCTATTTATGTTAAACATTTAACATTTTGATACTTTTATGTAATGTTTAACATTTTTATTATTTTGTACTAATATTTCATTTTTGTAATTTGAAAGTGGGATATTAAGTCCCATTTCAAAATACCATGCATGTTTATATTTGTATTTTATGTATTTTATCTCATGTACACAACAGGGTAAAACAATGCATTTTCAAAGACTGACATTAAGTTCTGCAAAAGTAACTAATTTTGACGACAAGATGCAAAATAAATGTGATATAACAACTGCAGGAATGAACAAATGATGTGCACCATTTATCATTCAAACAAACAACAATATGTTTGGAAACTTTGATAAAATTTAATCATTTTTCTACGCTAATCACCCTCAATAATTTAATTGTTACTGATTTCTTGCAAATGAGGATATTGCAAGATCTTAAGTGTGGGAAGGGATTAAATTCTTTCGGTTTTAAACATTTGACTTATACACTTGGTTTAATAGCCACGTTAAACTTTACTAGTAACGCAGTAGTTGTATTAGAATCTAGTACTCTCTGATAATAAAGAACAGCTCTAGTCTTATATACTAACTACCCACTTATAGTAAAAAATTTAATAATTTTTCAACTAAATGAACTCAAAATCATGTTTATACATATTTATGAACGATAAAACTAGGTGTTAACACCGAAATTATTATTACCTCAGAAAGGACATAAATTGAGAAACAACCCAAAATGCTTGAATTCATTTAAAATGGAAAAGAAGAGAATAAAAAGGCAAAGAAAGAAAAATAAAAGCCAAATGTGGGAAACTTTTACCAAGTTATTTAGAACATATAACACATATTTTTATACAAATAATTGAAGATACTTTTGTTTTGGACGATATTAATCAGTTTTACCCAGTTTATTGTAATATAAATAGAATTTAAAAGGAAGTAAAGTCTTCATATAAAAAGAAACGCGCTTCTTGATTTAGGTCAGAAAGTTGTCGTCCAGACCAGTTGTAGAGTCTATGAAAAACCTTGAAAAGTTTTCTCGAAAATCAGCTGGAAATCCACGGACCTCAGCATCAAACAGGGTCGCCAAGTGGTCATACTTATCCTAACCATGAGAGGATCTGTCTCGTAAAATGGGGAGGGCGCCGTGCAAATTAGCTTGATAAGACTAATGAATCAGACCCCCAGAAAGGATAGTCTCCTTGAAGATTAAAAATTAGCTTTTCAGCCTGATATTACTCAATCCTTGAGATTGACTTTAAAGATTGAGAATTACAAACTCATGGAATTCGATGATATCTAATCTCGAGCTTGAACGAGAAAATATTTTGATCAAAAACTAAAACCGATTTGTTTTCCGAAAAACCTATTTTTAATGCGTTCATTACCATTGAACGTAAAATCCTAAGAATTCACCGAAATTCATTAGGTCACCTGCACCAAATCGGGTGTCAACCGTAAGAACGGTGGTTGCATAGCATGGTCGAAGACAGGACCTTGTGCCAGACCGAAAAACTATAGGGTGATCTTTGTTATTGCTCCTACAAATGATAGTAATTGCATCCAACACGTTGTGGACCATGAACATCTGCATGTCATTAGACATTGCCTTAACAGTTGCTTGTTCATCGCTTTCCTTTACAACCGGACGGTAGTTTACCGAAAGGTAATATACGGGACAAGTATACTAGACGTGTGTTTTCCTAATACAAGGATTAGCAAGTGGGTGACACAAAACCATAAGTTTTGAGCTAAAATTTTCAAATCTGAAACCCACAAAACCCACAAAAATATTTTGCAAACACCGGTGAAAGGTTATTCCGGAAAACTTATCTAGGGTAAAATCTAGCATGTATTTTCAAAAGATCAAATGTTTCATAAAGATCCAACTTCCTTAAGGATCTAAATTTTCTTAGTCATGTGGGACTGTAACCATAACGTTACTATCATTGTTCATGTATTAAAATCACTGATGTACAAAGTGTGAAGAATAAAGAAGTGATTCTAGTAAAGTTATATTCAAGTTCTATATTGCTTGAGGACAAGGAACGCTCAAGTGTGGGAATATTTGATAATGCTAAAAACGAACATATATTTCATAGCATTATCCTTCAAGAAAGACAAGCTTTTAGTTATTATTGTTCTATTTTTATGTAATAATCGTTTAAATAAATAAGTGCGAAGACTAAAGACGCAAACGAAGATTTGAAGATGCAAATGACCAAAATGCTCAAACATACAAGTTACAATCCAAGTGGTTCAACTTATTGATGAAAAACGTCTCAAAATTACAAGAGTACAAGCCGCAAAACGCAAAGTACAAGATATCTAAGTGTACGAAAGGACGTTCGAAAATTCGGAACCGGGACATGATCCAACTATCAATGCGCGACACAACGGGCCTAAAATTACAAGTCAACTATGCACATGAATATAATATAATATATATATATAATTATATAAAATTATATATATTATATTATATTATTAAAAACTGTCGGCAAACAAGAAGACAAGTGATTGTGAGCTGGATCAGGAGGCCATGCGATCGCATGGCCTGGGTGCCTTAAACCCATGCGATCGCATGGCAGTAAAGTACTGGCCAGGTCCTATAAATTGCAAGTTTGGGCGACGAGTTTACACACACCATATTTCTCAATTACTCTCTATCTCTCAATATATATTTATATTTATTTTATAATTTTAATTTTAATATTAAGTTAATAATAATAAGGTTATAGTGGCGAATGTTTTAAGTGTAAGTCGAAATTCTGTCCGTGTAACACTATGCAATTAATACTCATTGTAAGTTATGTTCAACCTTTTTAAATTAATATCTCGTAGCTAAGTTATTATTATACTTATTTAAGCCGAAGTAATTGTGATGTTGGACTAAATATTAAAGACGAGGTTATTGGGCTTTGGACCATAATTGAGGTTTGGACAAAAGACCGACACTTGTGGAAATTAGACTATGGACTTTTAATGGGCTTTATATTAATTAAATGATATCTCGTTGATTTAATATAGATATTTATAATTTGACGTATTTATATTTAACCACATACGCTTGACTGGGTACGGTGGGCGGGATATCTATAAATACCAATAATTATTCATTTGACCGGATACGAGGATGGATTAATAGTCACAGGACTCATTAAAACAGGGGTGGATTACATTCAAGGGTAATTGGCGTAATTGTTAACAAAGTATTAAAACCTTGGATTACACGCAGTCGATAACCTGGTGTAATCATTAAACAAAGTATTAAGACCTTGTTATAGTTTAAGTCCCTAATTAGTTGGAATATTTGACTTCGGGTATAAGGGTAATTTGACGAAGACTCTCGCACTTTATAATTATGACCGATGGATTATTATGGACAAAACCAGATGGACATATTGAATAATCCAGGACAAAGGACAATTAACCTTCGGTAATAATTTAAAATCAATATGTCAAACATCATGATTACGGAAGTTTAAATAAGCATAATACTTTTATTGTATTTCTCATCGTACTTTTAATTATTGTCATTTTATTATTCGCAATTTTATATATCGTCATTTAAATTTTGTCATTTATTTTACGCACTTTAATTATTGTCATTCATCTTTGCGCTTAAAATATAAAATCTACAAACCGGTCATTAAACGATAAACCCCCCTTTTATAATATTACTATATATATATATATATATATATATATATATATATATATATATATATATATATATATATATATATATATATATATATATATATATTTGTAAAAATATAGTTGTTAAAAATATAGTACGTAATCACTAGCTCCCTGTGGAACGAACCGGACTTACTAAAAACTACACTACTCTACGATTAGGTACACTGCATATAGTGTTGTAGCAAGGTTTAGGTATATCCCATCTATATAAATAAATAAAACTTGTATCATATTTCGCCGTATTTCATATTAAAAATAATACTATTTCGTACTACACCTTGTACACATCAGTATCGGTTGCTGAAAATTTCGAGGCGGAGCTTGCTGATTTCTGTTGTTAAATCCAGGTGGCATGTACGGATATACCTTTTGATTACCTTGATAAACCTGATTACCACTCTGATAATTGTTACCACCCGAATTACCTGCTTGGTTGATAAACTATCTCCCACCCGAAAATTCACTAAGAGTAAAATCACCCTTTTTAACGTAACCCAGATAATTAGCCTGTTCCTCCATTAATGCTTGATCACAATCTTTCGTCAGATACGGTCCCTGACATAACTCACAACCCACTTTTATAGCGTGCATTTCTTTAGTCATAGACTCCATCTGTCTCTTAAAAGTTGCAAGTTGAGCTTTTATTGAAGCAAGCTCGTCACTAGTTTTGGTACTAGCAACATGAGAAGATAGAGAGACATCCATTTCTTGATGCCAATCATATGAATGCGTAGCTGTTTCGGAGATGATTTCATAAGCTTCATCCGGAGTCTTTTTCATCAAAGAACCACCTGCAGCAATATCTATTTCTTTCCTCGTCGGCTCATTAACACCCTTTTAGAAAATCTGGACCTTATTGAAGTTGTTCAACCCGTGTTGAGGACAATTACGTAACATTTTACCAAACCGTGTCCATGCATCATAAAGTGTCTCATGTGGCTTCTGAACGAAGTGATTAATGTCACTTTGCAATTTAGCAGCCTTAGAAGCTGGAAAGAAACGCAGCAGAAATTTATCTTCCATCGTAGTCCAACTGTCAATATCACCTTCGGGCAAAGATTTCAACCAGTCCTTGGCATCATCTTTTAAAGACCAAGGAAAAACTCTCAAATAAATAACATTATCTTTAACCTGGGCAATCTTGAACAAATTACAAATGCTTTTAAAATTCCAAAGATGCTCGAATGCATCCTCTTTCGGTGTACTCCTGAACTGACGTTGGTGAGTTATCATGTTAAGTATCTGCCCTTTGACCTCAAAATCGGTAGTGACTGGTGGTTGCTAAATAGCATGCCCGTTACCAGCCCTTGTGGCTTTCATCATTGCTTCCATAGTCTGACCTGCTGCTCCTTCGGCCATATTAACTTCTTCCTTAATATACTCAAAATCCGGAATATAAAAAGGCAATTCAGCGAAACCTTCAACGATTTCCTGTTCTTCTTTAGCTTTGCTGCGTATATAGTAAACTCTAGACGGTTCCAGAGTTATTGGTACCTAACCTATAATCACACCACAACAAAACCACGCGTAAAGCCAAAATAAAAATAAATAACAGAAAAATAACTTTTGCAAGAATTGCTTCTCACAAAAGGATCGAATAATCAAAAGTAAACTTAAAATCCCAATTAAGAACCGCTCCCCTACAGCGGCGTCAAAAAGTTGATATGTGAAATCGTACCTTAAAATAACTAGCTAAAAGATTAACAATTATCACACACTTACAGGCAACTATAACCCGATCATGTAGTAATATATAAGTATTTGACCAGTTCGTTCCACAGAGAACAGTTTAATCAAGATCTTAACACTAATAGTTATCCTAGAATTCAGTTTAAAAGTTTTGGTTTGTATTTCAATTCACGCAATCAACATGAAGTAAAACGAAATGAATTAACAATAAAGATAAAACAGTGTTCACTTGAATGATTCACTACTCGTATGGATTGTCCTTGCAATTATTACCGATTATTATGTTCTAAATATAGTTATATAACTTTTCACAAAGTACTAATCAATCAAAGTTGGTAAACTCACATAAACCTGCATCAATAGATTAAACTATATTTGATAGAAACTAATGAGACTTGATTTGGACTAAACTCACATAAAGTCCTAATTATCACAATCACTTGCAACAATTTCACTATCATACAATTCACTAGTCTTTCAATTACCAATTAAATCAATGATACAATCACTTGAAATCACCTCTTTAATTGTCTAGATCACCTAAGTGTTGAAGCATAGATTGCATCTCAAATCTAACTCACATTAAATGATTAACATCATATGTAATTGAATTAAGAACTAGGAACATGCATAAGAGTGGATCTTTAATCAAACACAATCAATTTCAATCATCAAAACATTAAATCATTAAGATAGAACAATCCAATACTTGTAGTTTCACATTCAAGCAAACACTAAACTGATTTAGCCTAGCATATTAAAATAACAAAGAACTTTCAAAAAATGAAAAGCAATAGTATTCATGATTACAAGATAAACTGATGATAAAAACGAGTACCAATTGTAATGATTAACTGAATAAAAGTTAAGAAATAGCAAGCCTTCAATGGTAGGGTTTAGACCTTCAAATAGACCTTCAATTCGTAGCTGGAAAATTGCACACCCCTTTAGGGTTAAAAACCTCGAATATTTATAGTAGAACAAAAAGTCACCATTTCGAGCCCGCATCGCGACCGCGATACCCCCATCGCGACCGGGATAGATCTCCAGCATCGCGACCGCGATGCCTCTATTGTGATCGCGATACACCTTTTTTTGAATTCTGAAAATTAGTGTCAACTTATTACTACCAGGACACTATCTATCACGGCCGTGATTCACTCCAGACTCAGCAAAACTTCATTTTCTTGCATTCAAACGTACTTTAAGCTAAAATATCATCAAAACTTAGCAAGAAATCACCAAAACATTAACCCAAAGACCTCTGGAGCTATATTTATCATTTTAGCTCAATAAATAACAAAAGTCTTCACATTTCTCCGAATAACCAACAATAATGAACCGATATCACGATAATAAATATGTATAATTTGAGCGATATCATCTGCCATCATAGTTATATAAACAATAGTATTAAATGATTGAACATTTATACTTTATGTGACGACCCGGAAATTTCCGACCAAATTTAAACTTAATCTTTATATGATGTCGACACGATAAGCAAAGTCTGTAATATTGAGTCATGAAATTTTTGAACTGTTTACATGGTTTCAGATAACCTTTGACTATTACCGATGATTCACGAACAATTATTTATAAATAAATGTGTGTATACATATATATATATATATATATATATATATATACATGTATAAATGTAAATATATGTGTATATATATATTAATGAGAAATAATAAACTGCCAATTAATCAGTAGAATTAAATATGTAAAATAATATAGTATATAATAAAGATGTGATTAAAAAGAATCTATATATATATATATATATATATATATATATATATATATATATATATATATATATATATATGTATATATGACTTCTATATATGATTATTATTATGTGTATATTGTAATAAAGGATATAAATATTTTATGTTGAAATATATAATATCTATTTTTATTATGAAGTAACATAATATAATAAATAAACATATAATAATTATATATACATATATATATATATATATAACATTATTAATATATTTATATTTACATACATAATATAACTAATATGCAAACACATATTATAATATATATAAAATATATAAATATTAAATAGTCAGTATGTATTATTATATAACTAATATAATATGTAATATAAACATATTAAATTTAACTATAAGTTTAAAAATAGTGTTATATCAATATTATTATTATTATTAATTTCATTAATATGATCAATATTCATATCAATAACTATAATATTAATATTATATGTATAACTTATAGATATAAAATTTAGACATATAACTTATTATTACTAGTATTATTAAATATTATCATTAAAAATCATTATTTTTATTATAATTATCACTAGTATTAATTATTATTAAACTTATTATTTTTATAAAGAAATCATTAATGTCATTATTAAAATTTTCATATTATTATTTATTATTATTAGTATTTTCATTATAAGTAATAATATTATCAAGATTACTATTATTAATATGTTTATTAATAATTATTGTTAATTAAATATAAACTAAAAGTTCAGAGTCTGTACAAAATTCGTTATATATCTTTATCTGCTTTTTAATTTTGTCAACTCATTCAGGGAAACAAAACAAAACTGAGTTGAAATTAATAACAAATAAATTGGTACGAACCTATAAAATACTTATTCTGTTTTTATCCTGAGTGAAAATTTTGTCCAAATTATTACCAGTCAATTTCACAAATCAGTTAGAATCATTTCAACTGTTAAATTATGTACTTAACTATCTTATATAAGTCACGTACTGCAATTTGGAAGAAAAAAAAGCCAAGAAATTCAAAAATTCTGTTACGACATCTCTGTTTTCAATTTTTTTGCCAAAATTCGAATTAGAGTTTTATTTGAAAATCTATAAAAGCAGTGTTGTTAGAAATCATGTGTTTAAACTATCTGCAAGATTTCAAGTTCCAATTTTTCATATCAAGTTCGAATTTTTTAGTCAAAGGTTTCAAATCAAAAAGTCAAAATATTTGTTCTTTGTGAAATTCGAAGTCTGGTTAATATTTCAGATTCAATTGGGGATTCAAACAGTTTCTAGGAACAATTTACAACATATTTCATGTATAAATCATGATCTAAAACTGTTCAAAAATCAAAATCAAGGTTAGAGTTCACATATGTTCTTCGCGACTGTTACAGCGAATATTTTTCTCTTTTCTTGTCTGTTGAACAAAGTCCCTCTATAACAAGACATTTCTAATTCAATTTCAAGTCTATATTTAAACTAGTGATACGCTGTTATGTTTAATTGGTCCTCTAGTCGAATTGATTTTCTTTGAAGAAGATGAGGAACAGAAGTAACGGGTTAAATATAAATGGTTTAGGGGTTATAATAGAAAAGTAAACCGTAGCGAAATGGTTTGGGGATATGTCGGGTGAGCGAGAGGTCGAGGCTTCGAGCCCGACTTGTGGCATCTATTTTTTTAAGCCTATATTAGTGAGGTATAATTCTATTATTATTATTATTATTATTATTATTATTATTATTATTATTATTATTATTATTATTATTATTATTATTATTATTATTATTATTATTATTATTATTATTATTATTATTATTATTATTATTGTTGTTGTTGTTGTTGTTTTTGTTATTATTATTATTATTTGTTGTTATTACAAGTATTATAACTATTATTATTAATATCATTACTAATATATGTATTATTATTATTATTATTAACATGTTTAGGATTATTATTATTATCATTAATATGAAAATAATAAAATTTATTTTTATTTTCTTTAATTAGTATCATTTTTATAATTATTACTTTTATTATTATCATTATTAACAATATCATTACTATTATTAGTATTATCATTATTAATAAAGTTATTATTAGTAACTCACTAATGTCAAAACTATCATTTTTAACAAATAAATAATTTTATATATAAAATGTATTTAGTACATATACTATAACTATATTAATATTTCATATAACTATATATATTAACATTATCTAGATGAATAATCACATGTAATAAACTATTGATTTTCAAACATAATAATAAATATATATTGATAATGCTAAAAACGAACATATATTTCATAGCATTATCCCTCAAGAAAGACAAGTTTTTAGTTGCAATTGTTCTATTTACAAGTAATATTTGTTTAAATAATAAAAGGAGAAGACAAAAGACAGATTCGACGATTTGAAGACGCAAATGACCAAAAAGCTAAAAAGTACAAAGTACAATCAAAGTGGTTCAAATTATTAATGAGAAACGTCTAAAAATTACAAGAGTACGAGTCGCGAAACGCAAAGTACAAGATATTAAATAGTACGAAAGGACGTTCAAAAATCCAGAACCGGGACATGAACCAACTTTCAACGTGCGACGCAACGGAGCTAAAATTACAAGTCAACGGAGTTCAAGAATATAATATAATATATAATTAATTATATTATATTATAAATATTATAAAAATCCAGCAGCCCACGTTTTGGAAGCTTTGTGACCAAGAAAAAGTGGCCATGCGATCGCATGGCCAGGCAGTGTAAATGTCATGCGGACGCATGGTGCACAGTATCAGCTCAGGTCCTATAAATTGCAAAGTTTGGTCGACGAATTTTGCATCCTTTTTCTATCCTCTCACTCTCTACGATATATATATATATATATATATATATATATATATATATATATATATATATATATATATATAATTTATAATTTAATTTTTAATTTTAATTTAATAATAATAAGAGTATGTTAGCGAATGTTGTAAGTGTGTAAGTCGAAATTCTGTCCGTGTAACGCTACGCTATTATTAATCATTGTAAGTTATGTTCAACCTTTTTAAATTAATGTCTCGTAGCTAAGTTATTATTATGCTTATTTAAATTGAAGTAATCATGATGTTGGGCTAAAATATTAAAGACGGGGTAATTGGGCTTTATACCATAATTGGGTTTTGGACAAAAGAACGACACTTGTGGAAATTAGACTATGGGCTATTAATTGGTTTTATATTTGTTTAATTGAATGATAGTTCGTTAATTTAATATAAAGATTTACAATTGGACGTAATTATAAATAACCATATACACTCGATCGGACACGATGGGCGGGATATTTATAAGTACTAATAATCGTTCATTTAACCGGACACGGGAATGGATTAATAGTCAATAGACTTATTAAAACAAGGGTGAATTACATACAAGGAAAATTGATGTAATTATAGTTTAAGTACCCAATTAGTTGGAATATTTGACTTCAGATATAAGGATAATTTGACGAGGACACTCGCACTTTATATTTATGACTGATGGACTGTTATGGACAAAAACCAGATGGACATATTGTATAATTTAGGATAAAGGACAATTAACCCATGGTAATAAATTAAAATCAACACGTCAAACATCATGATTACGGAAGTTTAAATAAGCATAATTCCTTTATTTCATATTTTTATCGCACTTTTATTTACTGTCATTTTATTTATCGCACTTTTTATTATCGCACTTTTTAATTATCACAACTTTTATTTACTGTCAATTTATTTATCGCACTTTTAATTATCACACTTTAATTATTGTCATTTACTTTACGCTTTAAATTAAGTTTTATTTTTAATATTTTACATTAGGTTTTAACTGCGACTAAAGTTTTAAAATTGACAAACCAGTCATTAAACGGTAAAATCCCCCTTTTATAATAATAATACTAATTATATTTATATATATATATTTATATACAAATTTAGTTTTAAAAATATAGCGTTAAACTTGGTTAGATCCCTGTGGAACGAACCGGACTTACTAAAAACTACACTACTGTACCATTAGGTACACTACCTATAAGTGTTGTAGCAAGGTTTAGGTATATCCACTCTATAAATAAATAAATAACTTGTGTAAAATTGTATCGTATTTAATAGTATTTCGTAGTAAAAATATAACTATTTCGTATACACCTCTACGCACATCAAGTATTTTTGGCGCCGCTGCCGGGGACTCCTAAACGCCGAAAGCGCAACGCTATAAAAAAATACAAAATATACAAAAACAAGAAAAAGAAAAATATATCTATATTTTAAAGTTTAGTTGAATTAAAAAGTTTATTTTTTTATTTATTGTGAAAAGTTATAAAAACTAATAAGTAATAATTTTTTTTATTTACTAATAATTTATATTTATATTTTATATATATTAAAAACAGAAAAAAATATAAAAATCAATCGGGCCCGAGAACTGTAGCAGGCCAATTTTTGAACCGGATCCGAGGCTCATGCGATCGCATGAGATTTTAACTATCAACCCATGCGATCGCATGGTTTGAGTTGACAGCCCTGAAACCTTTGACTGCCGAATAGGTTTAAGGTTTAATATTAATTATTATTATTAATTAAAACCTAATTAGGGTTTTATTTATTTATTAATTAATTTTAGTTTTATTATTTTGTATTTTTAGTTTTAAATTAGTTTTATTAAATTATAAAATTAATACTTTTATAAATAAATAATTTAAAAATAATATTTTTTTTATAAAAATTGTATTTTTATAACTTTAAGTTTATTTTTTTATTTTCGCATATTTTTAATCGTTTATTCGTAATATTTATATTTTTCGCTCGTAATTAGTTTTAAGTTATAGTTTTTGCCGTAGTTATTTATATTTTTAGATTTTTAAGATTTGCCGTAAAATCCCTTAAGTGCTTTTTCTTTAGACTAAGATTTAGGTGCTTTAGAATTTTACGACGTCGCTTATCACCTTAATATTTAATAAATTTTAGTACTTTTTAAGTTATTGCCGTTTTGGATATATAATTACTTTTAAGCTTTAATACCTTTAGACGTAACTTTTAAATTTTAGTTTTTAAAATTCTAAGTTTCGACGATTTATTTTCTTATTATTATTATTTTTTTTACGCTTATTTTTCGACCTTTTTCGACGCGCTCTTTTTCTTTCTTATTTCTCGACGCTCTAGTTTTTAGGACTTAGAATTTTTTCTATTTCTTCTCTAAAATTTCTTTAAACTTCGACGAAAAATTATTTTAAGTGATTTAATTGATAGACATCCAAAATTTCTGGTTCGTAGTAATAGTTGCATTTGTTAGTGGCGAGTTGTGGGCTTCCGATTTAAAGGGTCCTGGCTACCTGCTGCATCTTTTGGCTATTCGAAACGTGGGCAAAATCAGAAAAGTCTATTAATTTGATAACTTATATAAATTTTATCTTTTATAACTAATGGGATATTCAGTGAATGCACCGAGCAAAACGTTCACCACCTTTTATACGTTCACCAACTGTAACTCGATCAAGACATCTAGCCAATATTGTCACCGTTGATTTTTCTTTAAAATCTTCATCTAGTCGACAAAGTACTCCAATTCAAATTTCCGATAATCCATTTTTTGAACCCGACCTCACAATTGAGAATCCGGAGGATATTCCGGGACAATTCCGAGATCCTGAACCACTAATCATTCCTCCTGAACCACAAATCACTCATCCAGAGATTGTCAAGGAAGAAAATATTAAATCAGAATCCCTTAGTGATTCAAATTCAATCATGGAAAATCTGGAACCTCTAAGTATGGAAGACCGAATGAGAGCTAAACACACTGGCCAAGGTCACGCAATTACTTAACCAGACATTAATGCGCCAGATTATGAAATTAAAGGACAAATCCTACATATGGTAACTAATCAATGCCAATTTAGTAGTGCGCCGAAGGAAGATCCAAATGAACATCTTCGAACCTTTAATAGGATCTGTACTTTATTTAAAATAAGAGAAGTTGAGGATGAACAGATCTATCTCATGTTATTTCCCTGGATTTTAAAGGGAGAAGCCAAAGATTGGTTAGAATCGTTACCTGAAGGGGCGATTGATACATGGGACGTTTTAGTTGAAAAATTTCTTAAACAATTCTTTCCGGCATCTAAAGCCGTGAGACTTCAAGGAGAAATTGTTACGTTCACACAGAAACCAAATGAAACTTTATATGAGGCATGGACAAGATTTGGAAAGTTGTTAAGAGGATGTCCGCAACATGGTTTAGACACTTATCAAATAGTACAAATATTCTACCAAGGATGCGACATCACTACACGTAAAGACATAGGTATAGCAGCTGGTGGTTCCATTATGAAGAAAACCGCAACTGAAGCTTACAAAATTATTTATAACACGGCTTCCCACTCACATGAGTGGCACCAAGAAAAAGATATCGTTAGATCATCTAAAGCGGCTAGAGCCGATTCTAGCCATGACTTTGATTCCATTTCTGCAAAGATAGATGTTGTCGAGAGACGAATGGAAAAGATGACTAAAGATATTCACTCAATAAGAATTAGTTGTGAGCAGTGTGGAGGAACACATTTGACAAAAGATTGTATCAGTATTGAACAAACAATGGAACAAAGAGAGAATGTTTCATATATAAACCAAAGGCCTGGAAATAATTATCAGAATAATTATCAACTGCCAAGACCAATCTACAATCAAAACCAGAATTATAACTGAAATGTTCCATACAACAACCAACATGGTCCTAGCAATCAACAAGTATCTAGCAATACTTACAATCAGCAAAGACCTATTTTTCAAAATAAACCACCACAAACAGATGATAAAAATCCAAATTTAGAAGATATGATGTCGAAGCTAGTTGAATCTCAAACGTAATTTTTCACATCTCAGAAACAAACGAATGAACAAAATGCTCAAGCATTTAGAAATCAACAAGCTTCTATTCAAAATTTGGAACAAGAAGTAAGTAACCTAGCAAGGTTGATAGGTGAAAGAAAACCGGGAAGTCTACCTAGCGAAACAAATGCTAACCCCCATAATGAAACAGCTAAATCCATTACCACAAGAAGTGGTATTACACTTAAACCACCTAAAATACCTGTAATTTCTGATGACGCTATTCCAACTCCACAAGAACCACAACCTGAACAAGATCAGGAAACAGAACCGTTAGTTGAAAAGGTTAATGAAGATAATGCAGTTAAGGCTAAACCTTATGTTAAACCATACCAATCACCATTTCCTTACCCGAGTAAAATGAGAAAAGAAAGACTTGAAGCCGAGCAATCCAAATTCTTGGATATGTTTAAACAAATAAATGTAAATCTTTCTTTCATTGATGTGATATCAGGAATGCCAAGATATGATAAATTTCTGAAAGATCTAATCACAAATAGAAAAAAATGGAAGAACTCTCGGCTGTTACTATGAATGCTAATTGTTCTGCAGTGCTGTTGAATAAGATACCAGAAAAATTATCAGATCCAGGAAGTTTCACAATTCCATGTTTTCTGGGTAGTCTTAGTTCAATAGAAGAATTGGCAGACTTAGGTGCTAGTATAAATTTAATGCCGTATTCACTATATGCTAAACTAGACCTTGGAGAATTGAAATTAAAACGAATAAGCATACAACTAGCCGATCGATCAGTAAAATATCCTAGAGGGATAATGGAGAACATGCTAGTTAAAGTTGGTACTTTAGTATTTCCAGTAGATTTTGTTATTCCGGACATGGAAGAAGATTTTCGAGTTCCTCTCATATTAGAAAGACCATTCTTAAACACGGCTAAAGCAATAATAGACGTGTTCGGTAAGAAACTGACCCTAAGTATAGAGGACGAGAGTGTTACCTTTTCTGTTGATAGAGCCATGCAACAACCGCAATCTGCAGATGATGCATGTTATTATATTCAAACTATAGATTCACATGCAGAATTGTTAGAAGAATTTCCAGAATTACAAGGAACAGGAGAATGTTCTTTAGGAGAAGGAACTGAACAAATTGATGAAGCTGAAATGTTAGCTACACTTATGGCTAATGATTATGAACCAACAACAGAAGAAATTCAAATGCTAAAAGAGGAAGACAGATATCGATACAAATCATCGATAGAAAAACCAACGACATTAGAGTTAAAGCCACTTCCAAACCATTTGGAATATGCTTATTTACATGGTGAATCTGAATTACCTGTAATAATATCGTCTTCTCTTACTGAAAATGAAAAATCTCAACTCATTTCTGTGCTAAAAGCTCATAAACCAGCTATTGCATGGAAGATTCATGATATTAAAGGAATAAGTCCTTCGTATTGCACACATAAAATCCTTATGGAAGAAGGTCATAAAATGTATGTGCAACGCCAACGAAGACTAAATCCTAATATGCAAGATGTTGTTAAGAAAGAAATTATTAAACTGCTAGATGCAGGTTTAATTTATCCAATCTCTGATAGTCCATGGGTAAGCCCAGTTCAATGCGTACCTAAGAAGAGTGGCATGACTGTCATCACAAATGAAAAAAATGAGCTTGTTCCTACTAGGACTGTAACAGGATGGCATGTTTGTATTGATTATAGAAAATTAAATGATGCCACCAGAAAAGATCACTTTCCCTTACCTTTCATTGATAAAATATTGGAAAGATTAGCCGAAAACAGTTACTATTGTTTTCTTGACAGTTTTTCCGGATATTTTCATATTCCAATAGCACCCGAGGATCAAGAAAAAACCACATTCACGTGCCCTTATGGTACTTTTGCTTACAAATGCATTCCATTTGGACTTTGCAACGCCCCTGCAACCTTTTAAAGGTGCATGATGGCGATTTTTCACGACATGAGAAAGAATGCATGGAAGTTTTCATGGATGACTTTTCAGTCTTCGGTGATACATTTGAATCATGTCTAGTTAATCTTGAACGAATGCTTATTAGATGCGAGCAATCAAATCTAGTAATTAATTGGGAGAAATGTCATTTCATGGTTAAAGAAGGCATCGTTCTTGGTCATAAAATTTCAAAGGAAGGAATTGAAGTAGATAGAGCTAAAATAGATGTAATTGCTAAACTTCCACATCCCACTAATGTAAGAGGAGTTAGGAGTTTTCTAGGGCATGCCGGTTTTTACCGACGTTTCATAAAAGATTTTTCTAAAATTGCCACTCCTATGAATAAACTCCCAGAAAAGGATGCTCCATTCATCTTTTCAGATGAATGTATCAAATCTTTTAATATTCTTAAAGAAAAACTCACTAATGCACCGATCATAATAACTCCAAATTGTAATCTACCATTTGAACTCATGTGCGATGCAAGTGATTTTGCAATGGGAGCCGTTTTAGGACAAAGGATTGAAAAACGATTTCAACCTATTTATTACGCTAGTAAGACGTTACAAGGAGCACAAACAAATTACACAACTACTGAAAAATAAATCCTTGCTATTGTCTTTGCTTTTGACAAATTTCGTTCATATCTCGTTCTAGCTAAAACTGTGGTCTATACTGACCATTCTGCTCTTAGATACCTATTTTTAAAACAAGATGTCAAACCACAATTAATCCGTTGGATCTTACTCTTACAAGAGTTCGATATTGAAATCCGAGACAAAAAGGGAGCAGAAAATCTCGCCGCTGATCATCTTTTTCGTCTTGAAAATCCCGAATTAGAAGTTCTAAATGAATCGGCCATACAAGATAACTTTCCAGATGAATATCTATTGAAGATAGATTATAATGAAATTTCATGGTTTGTAGACTATGCAAACTATTTAGTATGTGGATTCCTTGAAAAAGGGTTGTCGTACCAAAAACGAAAGAAATTCTTTAGTGTTATATAACACTATTTCTGGTAAGATCCACATTTATTTAAAAGTTGTCCCGATGGAATAATACGCCGATGTGTATTCAGGGATGAAGCCAGTCAAATCTTAAACCATTGTCACACAGGACCAACAGGAGGGCATTATGGGCCTCAACTCACAGCAAGAAAAGTCTATGACGCTGGATTCTATTGGCCTACAATTTTCAAAGACGCACACCTTCTTTGTAAATCTTGCGATGCTTGTCAAAGGGCCGGAAAAATAAGTCAACGTGATGAAATGCCACAAAATGTCATTTAAGTATGTGAAATATTTGATGTTTGGGGTATTGACTTTATGGGTCCATTTCCAAAATCTCATAATAATCTCTACATTCTCGTTTCCATTGATTATGTATCTAAATGTGCAGAAGCACAAGCTCTCCCAACTAACGATGCACGAGTTGTAGTTAACTTTTTAAAACGTCTTTTTGCAAGGTTCGGGACACCGAAAGCTTTAATAAGTGATCGGGGTACACATTTCTGTAATAATCAACTTGAGAAAGTTCTCAAAAGATATGGAGTAACTCATAAAATCTCAACCGCTTATCATCCATCGACAAGTGGACAAGTTGAAAATACTAACCGATCATTAAAACGTATTCTAGAGAAAACCGTAGGATCAAATCCGAATGAATGGTCCATGAAATTGGAGGATTCACTCTGGGCTTTTAGAACAGCCTACAAAACTCCAATTGGAACCACACCTTTCAGACTCGTTTACGGAAAAGCATGTCACCTTCCAGTAGAAATTGAGCACAAAGCATTTTGGGCATTGAAGACATGTAATCTTGATTTACATGAAGCCGGACATCTACGGTTAAGTCAACTAAACGAATTAGAAGAATTAAGACATGAAGCATATGAAAATTCGTTAATCTATAAGGAAAGAATGAAGAAATGACATGATAAAAGAATCAGAAGTTCAAAAGAATTTAAAGAAGGAGACAGAGTCCTTCTTTTTAATTAATGATTCAAGCTATTTCCTGAAAAATTGAAATCAAGATGGTCTGGACCATTCATAATTAGAAGAGTTTTTCCGTAAGGAACAGTAGAGTTAATAAATTCAAATGGGATTGAATTTAAGGTTAATGGTCATAGAGTTAAACATTACATAGATAATCCAATGGAAGTTGAAGATGAAGTTAATCACAATTTCGACACCACAACTAACTAAGTGTGGGAAGGTTCGAATCTTTTTAGGATAATATTTATTTCAGTCAGAGTTAGATATTCTATTTTCGTGTAGTTCTCGAGAATGGAATCCGAATGGTCTTTCCCTAGCAGACCCTAAAGAACTAGTCTTCTCCCTCCATTCTGAATTTTTATTTTTTTAGGTTTTACGAGATGAAGAATTCCTTTGATCTGAACCATAGTCTAATGCTACACGCTTTGATTACTAAACGTAATAATGACACACTCCCTAGTGACCTGGTGTCAGTAATAAGAGGCAAAATGGACGGAGTAAGGAAAGAACTTAGGAAAGATCATCATAAGATACATTTTGGTAAAGGAAAATCAAAATCCACAACAAAAAGAAGAGCACGACACCTTGAAAGATGTCATAAATGCGGAAAATGGTTACATGAAGGTAAATGTTTAAACAATCAAACATATTCAAATACCGAATTTGTTACTCTTTGCAGAGAAGGACCGTTCATATGTTTAGAAGAAAAGATATTGAAGAATCGAAGTTACGCCTACGTAGCTATGGAAAACCAAATCACACGACTCTCCTATGAGTCGGCTAAAGCAGGTCTCTGAGAATTCTTTCTAATAAGTAAGTATGTACAGTTTTTATTTTTATTTTTATTGCTTTTAACCTTTTGATAATAAACGCTGAATCGTTCGCTATAAAGTATTAAATTGGTATTCCATAAAATTAGGTATGCGTAACCGAAATTATTGATATCATACAAAAATTTATTACATCACTGCGAAATTTACCGTTTATTCTTAAGGTATAAATATCTTTAATCAATCAACTCAAAATATTTCAGAAATTCGTCAGGAGTAAAACTAGGTTATGGAACCGAAATTACTTTACCGAAAAGAGGGGCGTATATGTTTGATAATATTTGATTGATTAAAGTGGGATAAAAGACCAAAAAGATTTTTTATTTTAATTTTTACCTTGTTTTTAAAATTAATATATAAATATTAAATTAATATTATAAACATTTTAAAATCAATATATTTAAGTTTGTAAATATTTGAAAAATTAATATTTTTTTGTATGTATAAAAATATTAATAATATGAATTTTTAATTTTATGCATTTTAAATATAAGTTTGGTGTGAATTTAAAAACAAAATGTACTTTATTTCATTAAGTTAAAAGTTTGATATCTAAAAATTCGTCGTGAGTTGAAAACTAGGTCGTTGAACCGAAATTGCTTTACCCGAGGGCGGGACGAGAACTTTTATTATCATTATTTTTAATCTTATTGAATTAAAGTATGCCAAAAACATTAAAAAATCCAAAAATCTTTGCTTTTAAAACGACGCTTAAAGTAACAAATTTTAAAATTTTGTCGAGAGGCGGACTAGGAAAACGATCTGAAACGCCCTCATTCTTAAAAGAAACAAATTTTTAAAATTTATTAATTTATGTTTTATTAAGTGAAGGTTCTTATATAAAAAAAAAAGAATCAGACCCCATGCGATCGCATGGGGTTCCTTCACAAAAACCATGCGGTCGCATGGTGATAAAAAACTGGGTAGAATAAAAGTTCCCAGCGAGTTCTCTATCTTCACAAACAAAACACACACATACACGAATATACTCTCAAAAACACCCCTAAAATCATCAAATTTTTACCAAATTCAACCAAATCTCTTGCTATAATCTGCTCTAATCAAGAATTTGTTAAGAATTTTTTCAAGAAAGGTAACAATTACATCCATAAAACTCTTTAAATTTGAATTTTAGTGTTCTTGAGCTAATTTATACCTAATTTGATTTTGTTAATTTCTAGTGTAATTATAGTTAAATTGTTAGTATATTATGCATGTATAACCTAGATTGATGCTATTTAACATGATTTGAAGCCAAAAACTTCAAAATTTTAAGGAATCTAGGGTTTGTGTTCTTGAGCAATTTGGGGTTTTTTGATATAAACAGGTTATGGCCGATTTTTTTTATGAATTATTTCTAAATTAAGTAGTGTAACATGTTTAGGTAGCTAAATGATCCAAACTTTAATCCTAAACATGATTATTGAGAATTAAAGTGGACTTTTTAAGTCTAAAATTCATGAACTTGATTAAATTGATGTAAATGCCATTTGAAACTTGTTTAATTGCTAGTAATGGTTATTTTAACATATTATTTGAGTTGAATGCTTATGAACTTTGTAAACATTTTCATATATGCTCATTTGAAAAAGTGTAGAATTGTTAAAATTTTGAAAATGTGTATAAGTTTAATTTTGATTAAACATGTTATTGTAATTGTTTCAAGTTGTTATTTTGCTAACACTAATGCATATTTGGATGCACAAATTTTGTGTTTAATGTGTTTTGCAGAGATATTCCGATACTGCTGGTGCATCATCATCATCTAGGCAACCTGCTCCGGAACCACAACCAGAAATGCAATATGAGTCACAATATGAACCAGAACCTGAACAGGAACAACAACAGGAACAACAAGAACCTGATCAACACATACCATACTATGATCCATAACAAGAATATGTTAATGCCTACGTAATTTTTTCGATTCATCCGATAATAGAACACCCAGCGATTCATGAAGAACAGTTGCATCCTAATTTGAGATTTGATCGAAGCTGGAGAGATTACCGGACGTATCAAAGTAACAAATTTAAACTGGTAACGAAAAATGTAGAAGTACCGAGGGTAATCGATTGGGAACCTTTGAAAAGGGTCCAACTAGTTAACTCAGTTAGGCAGCATCTGATCAAAAGGTATGACAGCTCTTATTTTTCCGATTGGGAACGTTTATTCACCATTCGTAGGCCTATATATAAGGAATGGTGTGTTGAGCTTATGAGTACTATATCACTTAATGCGGATGTAGTTAGGTTAGATGATAGAAGTTTTCTTAGATTTTTACTTGGCCGTAGGATGTACAGGATGTCCATGCTGGACATGGCCAGGGCTTTACATATTTACACTCCTAGTGAATTACTACTAACTGATTGTACAAATTTGATTTATCATGGTGAAAGGGTAGATAGGAATTTTGACGCGGACGCCGTCTGGAGGCGTATGTCAAATTATAATATTTTTCACTGGGAGGAAGACACTCCTATTTAGATATTAACAAAGCAGAGTTACGTATTATACATAGATTTTTAGCTAATTCGATTACACAAAGAGGTAAAAACAAGGAAAAGATGACCTTACACGACTTATTTTACCTTAAGTGTATTCGAAACCCTAGAAGCTTTGTTAATATACCCTACTGTGTTGAATTTTATCTGTCCAAAATAGTGACAGGAATACAGGACGGGGGAATAATAGGAGGAGGTATTTTTTTTACTCTCATTGGAGAGTATTTAGGTGTAGATAGGGATCAAGGGGGTCCACTGATGGTGTGTAGGGACTAGGTTGACACTTTAAGATTGAAGGTCTATCAGGGTGCAAAGGTATTAAAGAGCAGACGCAATCAGGCAGTACCATATGATGGCCGTCATCTACAGGTAGAGAGAGGCTCAGATGAGGAAATGGAGGAACCGGATGACATTAGGGATGTCATTAAGGAGGCTATGACTGACGTTTACCAGCGTATAGATGAGGTAGAAATGACAAACGAGGCTAGACATAGTAAGTTCGAGTAGTGGCACGCCGAGAATGTGTACCAGCATTCTAGGGAACGACAGCATGATAGATGGCACTATCATCAGCATCAGATAATGAGCCAGCTATCACCTCATGTACCAAATAACTACGTACCAACCCGACCTGCTTACTATCCTCCAGACCAGCCCGATATGCGACCACCATTTACTCTCTACGACCCTAACCAGGCCTATCAGTACACCTATAACCAACCGTGGAACCCGCCCGACGACATGAACTGAAACCCCTATCCAGATTGATATAGTTCCCGTTGGTGATTTTTATCTTTTTATTATTTCTATTTATTTATGTTTAAACATATAATATTGTGATACTTTAATGTAAGTTTTAATTTTATTATTATTATTATGTTGTACTAATATTTCATATTTGAATTGAAAGTGGGATGTTAAGTCCCATTTCAAATTACCATGCATGTTATTATTTGTATGTATGTATATTGTCAATTGTACACAATAGGGTAAAACAGCGAATTTTCAAAGACTGGCATTAAGTTTAGCAAAAGCTACTAATTTTGACGACAAAACGAAAAACAAATGTGATGTAACAACAAGACGGAATGAACAAATGATGTGCACCATTTATCATTCAATAAATAAACGCCAATATGTTTGGAAACTTTGGTAAAATTTAATCATTTTTCTACGCTACTCCACCCTCAATAATTTAAATAGCTACTGATTTCTTGTAAATGAGGCAATGCAAGATCTTAAATGTGAGAAGGGGTTAAATTCTTTCGGATTTTTAAAATTTTTTGACTTATATACTTGGTTACCATTAAAAATACTAGTAACGCAGTAGTTGTATTAGAATCTAGTGCTCTCTGATAATAAAGAACAGCCCTAGTCTTATATACTGACTACAAATTCTAGTAAAATTTTTCAAAATTTTCAAATAAATGAACTCAAAATCATGTTTATACATATTTATGAACGATAAAACTAGGTGTTAACACCGAAATTATTGTTACCTTGGAAAGGACATAAATTGAGAAACAACCCAAAATGTTAGAATTCATTTAAAATGGAATAGAGGAAAATAAAAAGGCAAAGAAAGGAAAATAAAATCCAAGTGTGGGAAAAATTTACCAAGTTATTTAGAACATATGACACATATTTTTGTACAAATAATTGAAGATACTTTTGTTTTGAACGATATTTATCAGTTTTACCCAGTTTATTGTAATATAAAAGGAAGTAAAGTCTTCTGAGAGAAAAATACACGCGCTTCTTGATTTAGGTCATGAAGTTGTCGTCCAGACCAGTTGTAGAGTCTACGAAAAACCTTGAAAAGTTTTCTCGAAAATCAGCTGAAAATCCACGGACCTCAGCATCAAACAGGGTCGCCAAGTGGTCAGACTTATCCTAACCATGAGAGGATCTGTCTCGTACAATGGGGGGCACCGTGCAAATTAGCTTATAAGACTAATGAATCAGATCCCCAGAAAGGATAATCTCCTTAAAGATCAAAAATCAGCTTTTAAGACTGATATTACTCAATCCTTGAGATTGACCTTAAAGATTGAGAATTACAAACTCATGGAATTCGATGATATCTAAACTCGAGCTTGAACGAGAAAATATTTTGATCAAAATTACAAACCGATTAGTTTTCTGAAAAACCCATTTTTAATGCGTTCATTACCATTGAACGTAAAATCCTAAAAATTCACCTAGAATTCATTAGGTCACCTGAACCAAATCGGGTGTCAACCGTAAGAACGGTGGTTGCATATCATGGTCAAAGACAGGACCTTGTGCCAGACCGAAAAACTATAGGGTGATCTTTAATATTGCTCCTACAAAGGATAGTGATTGCATCCGACACGTTATAGACCATAATTAAAAGCATGTCACGGGACATTGCCTTAACAGTTGCTTGATCAACGCTTTCCTTTACAACCGGACGGTAGTTTACCGAAAGGTAATATACGGAGCAAGTAAACTAGACGTGTTGCTTTCCCAATACAAGGTTAGCAAGTGGGTGACATAAAACCACAAATTTTGAGCTAAAATTTTCAAATCTGAAACCCACCAAACCCACAAAAACAATTTGCAAACACCGGTAAAGGGTTATTTCGGAAAACTTATCTAGGATAAAAGGTAGATTGTATTTTCGAAAGATCAAATGTTTTCATAAAGATCCAATTTCCTTAAGGATCTAAATTTTCATAGTCATGTGGGACTGTAAACCACAACGTTACTATCATTGTTCATACCACCGTATAGAAATCACTGATGTACAAAGTGTGAAGAATAAAGAAGTGATTCTAGTATTTTTATTTCAAGACTATATTGATTGAGGACAAGCAACGCTCAAGTATGGGAATATTTGATAATGCTAAAAACGAACATATATTTCATAGCATTATCCCTCAAGAAAGACAAGCTTTTAGTTGCAATTGTTCTATTTACAAGTAATATTCGTTTAAATAATAAAAGGAGAAGACACAAGACAGATTCGACGATTTAAAGATGCAAATGACCAAAAAGCTAAAAAGTACAAAGTACAATCAAAGTGGTTCAAATTATTGATGAGAAACGTCTAAAAATTACAAGAGTACGAGTCGCAAAACGCAAAGTACAAGATATTAAATAGTACGAAAGGACGTTCAAAAATCCGGAACCGGGACATGAACCAACTTTCAACGCGCGACGCAACGGAGCTAAAATTACAAGTCAACGGAGTACAAGAATATAATATAATATATAATTAATTATATTATATTATAAATATTATAAAAATCTAGCAGCCCACGTTTTGGAAGTTTTGTGACCAGGAAAAAGTGGCCATGCGATCGCATGGCTAGGCAGTGTAAATGTCATGCGGTCGCATGGTGCACAGTATCAGCTCAGGTCCTATAAATTGCAAAGTTTGGTCGACGAATTTTGCATCCTTTTTCTATCCTCTCACTCTCTACGATATATATATATATATATATATATATATATATATATATATATATATATATATATATATATATATATATATATATATATATATATATATATAATTTTAATTTTAATTTTAATTTAATAATAATAAGGGTATGTTAGCGAATGTTGTAAGTGTGTAAGTCGAAATTCTGTCTGTCTAACGCTATGCTATTATTAATCATTGTAAGTTATGTTCAACCTTTTTAACTTAATGTCTCGTAGCTGATAATGCTAAAAACGAACATATATTTCATAGCATTATTCCTCAAGAAAGACAAGCTTTTAGTTGCAATTGTTCTATTTAAAAGTGATATTCGTTTAAATAATAAAAGGTGAAGACAAAAGACAGATTCGACGAATTGAAGACGCAAACGACCAAAAAGCTCAAAAGTACAAAATACAATCAATGAGGTTCCAATTATTGATAAGAAACGTCTCAAAATTACAAGAGTACAAGATTCAAAACGCAAAGTACGAGATATTAAATTGTACGCAAGGACGTTCGAAAATCTAGAACCGGGACCAGAGTCAACTCTCAACGCTCGACGCAACGGACTAAAAATTACAAGTCAACTATGCACATAAATATAATATAATATTTAAATAATTCTTATAATTATTTATATATTATATAATATATTATAAACCGTCGGCAAGAAAGGCTCCAAACTTGTGTGAGCTGTAAAAGCAAACTCCGCGAGTTGCGGAGTTTGCAGTGCAAAAATTACGCGAGTCGCGGAGCCCCAAATGTTGAAACTGCCTATAAAGCTCGCGCATTCTGATCGTAAAAAATATATCAATATATATCCATCCATCTATCTATACGTAATATTTATATTTATAATTTATATTTTAATTTTAATTTTAATCCTAATAATAAGGGTATGTTAGCGAATGTTGTAAGGGTGTAAGTCGAAATTCTGTCCGTGTAACGCTACGCTATTTTTAATCATTGTAAGTTATGTTCAACCTTTTTAATTTAATGTCTCGTAGCTAAGTTATTATTATGCTTATTTAAAACGAAGTAATCATGATGTTGGGCTAATTACTAAAATTGGGTAATTGGGCTTTGTACCATAATTGGGGTTTGGACAAAAGAACGACACTTGTGGAAATTAGACTATGGGCTATTAATGGGCTTTATATTTGTTTAACTAAATGATAGTTTGTTAATTTTAATATAAAGATTTACAATTGGGCGTCCCTATAAATAACTATTTACACTCGATCGGACACGATGGGCGGGGTATTTATATGTACGAATAATCGTTCATTTAACCGGACACGGGAATGGATTAATAGCCACTAGAATTATTAAAACAGGGGTGAAATTATGTACAAGGACACTTGGCATAATTGATAACAAAGTATTAAAACCTTGGGTTACACTCAGTCGACATCCTGGTGTAATTATTAAACAAAGTATTAAAATCTTGTTACAGTTTAAGTCCCCAATTAGTTGGAATATTTGACTTCGGGTATAAGGATAATTTGACGAGGACACTCGCACTTTATATTTATGACTGATGGACTGTTATGGACAAAAACCAGACGGACATATTAAATAATCCAGGACAAAGGACAATTAACCCATGGGCATAAAACTAAAATCAACACGTCAAACATCATGATTATGGAAGTTTAAATAAGCATAATTCTTTTATTTCATATTTAATTTCCTTTATTTTATATTTAATTGCACTTCTAATTATCGCATTTTTATTGTTATTGTATTTAATTGCACTTTTAATTATCGTACTTTTTAATTATCGCAAGTTTATTTTATCGCACTTTTATTATTCGCAATTTCATTATCGTTATTTACTTTATGCTTTAAATTAAGTCTTTTATTTATTTAATATTTTATATTTTGTTTTAACTGCGACTAAAGTTTTAAAATCGACAAACCGGTCATTAAAAGGTAAAAAACCCCCTTTATAATAATAATATTACTTATATATATATTTGTATTTTTATAAAAGTAAACTAATATAGCGTTAAGCTTTGTTTAAAGATTTTCCCTGTGGAACGAACCGGACTTACTAAAAACTACACTACTGTACGATTAGGTACACTGCCTATAAGTGTTGTAGTAAGGTTTAAGTATATCCATTCTATAAATAAATAAATATCTTATGTAAAATTGTATAGTATTTAATAGTATTTCCTGCTAAAATTTAATAGTATTTCGTACCCCCACGCTACGACATCAAGTATTTTTGGCGCCGCTACGACTAAAATTTAGCTATGAAATACTTGATGTCGTAGCGTGGGGGTACGAAATACTATTAAATTTTAGCAGGAAATACTATTAAATACTATACAATTTTACACAAGATATTTATTTATTTATAGAATGGATATACTTAAACCTTGCTACAACACTTATAGGCAGTGTACCTAATCGTACAGTAGTGTAGTTTTTAGTAAGTCCGGTTCGTTCCACAGGGAAAATCTTTAAACAAAGCTTAACGCTATATTAGTTTACTTTTATAAAAATACAAATATATATATATATATATATATATATATATATATATATATATATATATATATATATATATATAAGTAATATTATTATTATAAAGGGGGTTTTTTACCGTTTAATGACCGGTTTGTCGATTTTAAAACTTTAGTCGCAGTTAAAACAAAATATTAAATATTAAATAAATAAAAGACTTAATTTAAAGCATAAAGTAAATAATGATAATGAAATTGCGAATAATAAAAGTGCGATAAAATAAACTTGCGATAATTAAAAAGTACGATAATTAAAAGTGCAATTAAATACAATAACAATAAAAATGCGATAATTAGAAGTGCAATTAAATATAAAATAAAGGAAATTAAATATGAAATAAAAGAATTATGCTTATTTAAACTTCCGTAATCATGATGTTTGACGTGTTGATTTTAGTTTTATGCCCATGGGTTAATTGTCCTTTGTCCTGGATTATTTAATATGTCCGTCTGGTTTTTGTCCATAACAGTCCATCAGTCATAAATATAAAGTGCGAGTGTCCTCGTCAAATTATCCTTATACCCGAAGTCAAATATTCCAACTAATTGGGGACTTAAACTGTAACAAGATTTTAATACTTTGTTTAATAATTACACCAGGATGTCGACTGAGTGTAACCCAAGGTTTTAATACTTTGTTATCAATTATGCCAAGTGTCCTTGTACATAATTTCACCCCTGTTTTAATAATTCTAGTGGCTATTAATCCATTCCCGTATCCGGTTAAATGAACGATTATTCGTACATATAAATACCCCGCCCATTGTGTCCGATCGAGTGTAAATGGTTATTTATAGGGACGCCCAATTGTAAATCTTTATATTAAAATTAACAAACTATCATTTAGTTAAACAAATATAAAGCCCATTAATAGCCCATAGTCTAATTTCCACAAGTGTCGTTCTTTTGTCCAAACCCCAATTATGGTACAAAGCCCAATTACCCAATTTTAGTAATTAGCCCAACATCATGATTACTTCGTTTTAAATAAGCATAATAATAACTTAGCTACGAGACATTAAATTAAAAAGGTTGAACATAACTTACAATGATTAAAAATAGCGTAGCGTTACACGGACAGAATTTCGACTTACACCCTTACAACATTCGCTAACATACCCTTATTATTAGGATTAAAATTAAAATTAAAATATAAATTATAAATATAAATATTACGTATAGATAGATGGATGGATATATATTGATATATTTTTTACGATCAGAATGCGCGAGCTTTATAGGCAGTTTCAACATTTGGGGCTCCGCGACTCGCGTAATTTTTGCACTGCAAACTCCGCAACTCGCGGAGTTTGCTTTTACAGCTCACATAAGTTTGGAGCCTTTCTTGCCGACGGTTTATAATATATTATATAATATATAAATAATTATAAGAATTATTTTAATATTAAATTATATTTATGTGCATAGTTGACTTGTAATTTTTAGTCCGTTGCGTCGAGCGTTGAGAGTTGACTCTGGTCCCGGTTCCGGATTTTCGAACGTCCTTGCGTACAATTTAATATATCGTACTTTGCGTTTTGAATCTTGTACTCTTGTAATTTTGAGACGTTTCTTATCAATAATTGGAACCTCATTGATTGTATTTTGTACTTTTGTACTTTTGAGCTTTTTGGTCGTTTGCGTCTTCAATTCGTCGAATCTGTCTTTTGTCTTCACCTTTTATTATTTAAACGAATATCACTTTTAAATAGAACAATTGCAACTAAAAGCTTGACTTTCTTGAGGAATAATGCTATGAAATATATGTTCGTTTTTAGCATTATCAAATATTCCCACACTTGAGCGTTGCTTGTCCTCAAGCAATATAGTCTTGAAATACTAGAATCACTTCTTTATTCTTCACACTTTGTACATCAGTGATTTCTATACGGCGGTATAAACAATGGTAGTAACGATATGGTTTACAGTCCCACATGACTATAAAATTTAGATCCATTAAGGAAATTGGATCTTTATGAAAACATTTAATCTTTTGAAAATTAAATCTAGTTTTTACCCTAGATAAGTTTTTCGGAATAACCCTTCACCGGTGTTTGCAAAATATTTTTGTGGGTTTGGTGGGTTTCAGATTTGAAAATTTTAGCTCAAAACTTGCGGTTTTGTGTCACCCACTTGCTAACCTTGTATTAGGAAAGCAACACGTCCAGTATACTTACTCCGTATATTACCTTTCGATAAACTACCGTACGGTTGTAAAGGAAAGCGTTGAACAAGCAACTGTTAAGGCAATGTCCCCTGACATGCTTTTAATTATGGTCTATAACGTATCGGATGCAATTACTATCCTTGGTAGAAGCAATAGTAAAGCTCACCCTTATGATTTTTCGGTCTGGCACAAGGTCCTGTCTTTGACCATGCTATGCAACCACTATTCTTACGGTTGACACCCGATTTAGTTCAGGTGACCTAATGAATTCCAGGTGAATTCCTAGGATTTTACGTTCAATGGTAATGAACGCATTGAAAATGGGTTTTCAGAAAACAAATCGGTTTATAATTTGATCAAAATATTTTCTCGTTCAAACTCGAGTTTAGATATCATTGAATTCCATGAGTTTGAATTCTCAATCTTTAAGGTAAATCTCTAGGATTGAGTAATATCAGGCTTAAAAGCTGATTTTTGATCTTTTAAGGAGATTATCCTTTCTGGGGATCTGATTCATTAGTCTTATCCAGCTAATTTGCACGGTGCCCCCCATTTTACGAGATAAATCCTTCTCATGGTTAGGATAAATCTGACCACTTGGCGACTCTGTTTTATGCTAAGGTCCGTGGATTTCCTGCTGATTTTAGTGATGACTTTTCTAGATTTTTCGTCAACCTACAGCTGGTCTGAACGACAACTTCCTGACCTAAATCAAGAAGCGCGTTTCTTTTTCGAAAGACTTTACTTCCTTTTAATGATGGAATTGATTCATCGTGTAGATCCATCTCTTCTTTTCTTTCATCGGGTAAAATAGTTTAGTTTAGTCCAAAGCAAAAGTATTTTCAGTTATTTGTTACAGAAATATGTGACATATGTTTAAAATATCTTGGTAAATTTTCTCACACTTGGCTTTTATTTTCCTTTTTATTGTCCTCTATTCCATTTTAAATGAATTTTAACATTTTGGTTTGTTTCTCAATTTATGTCCTTTCCGAGGTAACAATAATTTCGGTGTTAAAACTTAGTTTTATCGTTCATAAATATGTATAAACATGATTTTGAGTTCATTTAATTGAAAATTTTGAAAAATTTTACTAGAATTGGGTAGTCAGTATATAAGACTAGGGCTGTTCTTTATTATCAGAGAGCACTAGATTCTAATACAACTACTACTTTACTAGTATTTCTAATGGTAACCAAGTGTATAAAGTAAAAATTTTAAAATCCGAAAGAATTTAACCCCTTCCCATACTTAAGATCTTGCAATGCCCTCATTTGCAAGAAATCAGTAACAATTTAAATTATTGAGGGTGATTTGTGTGAAAATGATTAAATTTTACCAAAGTTTCCAAACATATTGCTGTTTGTTTGCTGAATGATAAATGGTGCATATCATTTGTTCATTCTGTCTTGTTGTTATATCACATTTATTTTGCATCTTGTCGTCAAAATTAGTTGCTTTTGCTGAACTTAATGCCAGTCTTTGAAAATGCGTTGTTTTACCCTGTTGTGTACATAAGATAAACTGCAAACATATATACATATTTTTGAAGTTTGATATATTACCTCACATTCAAAAATTATTAAAATCTAAAAATAAAAATTTGTAAATTATAAAAACTAATACAATTCCAAAATAAGTATTAAATGTATCAATATTACAAATTATAAAATAAATAAAACTAAGTAGACTAAGGATGATACTGATACCAGTAGGGGTTCCATGCATAACCATATGTGTTATAAAATGCTTCGACTGGGTTATACGTAGGATACGGTGGTTGGATCTCTATAGACCAGGGAGGAAATACGGGCGATGGAGTAGGAATATAGTTTCTACCTATTTGTTGGCAATAAGCTATGATTTGGTTTTGATGAACTTGCCAATCTTCAAATGCTCGATGTCTAGCATTTTTGTACTCTTGTGAAGCTATACACCTTTGCATTTCTGTCATTTCATTTCCCCCTCCCACATTACCTAGCTGTTGGTTTCTCTCAACCTGTGGATGTCTACCATTATATCGTACTGCGGCGTTATTTCGCCTCTTCAAAACCTTCGCACCATGGTATACATTTAAACCTATTGTATCGCGGGATTCTGGTTCTTCGACTAACAATCCCCCCCCCGACTTATATCCACACCGAGATATTCAGCAATCAAAGTAATAAATATACCACCTACTATTATGCTATGCGGTCTCGTCCCCCTAACCATAGCTGATAAATAATAACCCACACAATAAGGTATACTTACAGCGCTTTGTGGGTCTCGAATACACATGTGGTAAAACAAATCCTGTTCATTTACCTTTTCCTTGTTCTTACCTCGTTGTGTAATCAAATTGGCTAAAAACCTATGAATTACTCTTAATTCAGCTCTATCTATATCCAAATAAGAGTAATTTCCCCCTTTAAATTGGTGATGGCTAGTCATTTGACTCCATACACCATGCGTATCAAAATTTTCGTCTATCTTTCTACCATTTAGTATCAACCCTCTACAATCGGCAGATGCTAACTCCTCAGGCATATATATACGTAAAGCCTGAGCCATGTCTAGTAAAGACATGTGGCGCATCGAACCTCCTAACAAAAATCTAATAAAAGATCGATCGGTTAAACTAGCTACCCGATCATTTATTTCTATACTACACAACAATTCTTCACACCATACTTTATATACAGGTCTACGCATGTTGAATAACCGTACCCAATCGTTAAAAGTAGAATTACCATACCTCTGTGCAAGTAATTCCCTAATTGGCCCAGCCAATTCTATAGCTTCTAATGGTCCCCATTCTATGACCCTAGGTACTTCAACAGCTTTAGAATGAAGAGTATGCAAACCCCTTTGATATTTTGGATAATCTATCCAAAGTCTGTCAAATCTCAGGTTCGGGTGCAAATCTTCCAAGTGCATATCAGAAAATGTCATGACTGGATGAGGTATATCTTGTTTGTAGTAGTTATCCACCTCCTGTTGTTTCGTATTCTCAGCAGGAGCATTGCGAGCTTGGGATAAAGATTCACCCCTTTCAGTCTGCAAAACACATCAAACACAATTTTTGTGCATCCAAATATGCATTAGTGTCAGCAAAATCATCAATCAAAATAATTACAATGACATGATCAATTTATATCAAACTTATGCTCATTTTCATATTTTTATCAAATCTACACTTTTTCAAATAAGCATATACGAAAATGATCACTAAGTTCATAAGCATTCAACTCAAATAATATGTCAAAATAATCATTACTAGCAATTAAACAAGTTTCAAATGGCATTATTTTCCAAAAATCAAGTTCATGAATTTTAGACTTGAAAAAGTCCACTTTAATTCTCAAAATCATGTTTAGGCTCAAAGTTTGGATCATTTAACTACCTAAACATGTTACACTACTTAATTTAGCAACAATTCATGACAAAAATCGGCCATAACCTGTTTATATCAAAAAGTCCCAAATTTGCTCAAGAACACAAACCCTAGATTACTCAAAATTTGAAGTTTAAGGCTTCTAATCATGTTAAACAGCATCAATCTAGGTTATACAAGCATAATATATAAGCAATTTAAGCATAATTACACTAAAAAGCATCAAAATCGAATTGGGTGTAAAATTGCTCAAGAACACAAATTTGCGGATTAAATGGTGTTTAGGTGTAGAAATTTACCCTTTTTCTTGAGTAATTCCTTGATAGCATCCTTCTCAACATGATTTTAGTAAAAGATTTGATGATTAACGGTCAAAAATTGCGAATTTGGGAGTGTTTTTTTGGGGTTTTTTTTCCAGTATTTTCGCAGTTTTTGTGGATGGGGAAGTGTGGACTGATCTGTTCGTCCCTTATATTTTTTTCTGGATTTTACATTCTCCGCGAGTCGCGGCATATTTACCTTTCAAACTCCGCGAGTCGCGGAGTTTGTATTTTTTTTTTATTAAATATAAACCTTAACTTATAAAACAAATATAAAATAAATTTAAAATTTTGTTTTCCTTTGTTTTAGGACGAGGTCGTTTCGGATCGTTGTCCTAGTCCGTCCTTCGACAAAATTTTAAAATTTGTCTTTTTCAAGCGATTGTTTTAAAAGCTTAGATTTTTGATTTTTTTTTTTTATGTTTTTGGTATACTTTAATTCGATAAGATTAAAAATAATGATAATAAAAGTTCTCGTCCCTCCCTCGGGTAAAGCAATTTCGGTTCAACGACCTAGTCTTCAACTTACGACAAATTTTAAAAATCATATTTTTAACTTAAGGAGATAAAGTAAATTTTTGTTTTTAAATTCACACCAACTTAAATTAAAAATACATAAAATTCAAAATTAATATTAAAAATTCGCACCAAACTTAAAATTTGAAATGCATAAAATTAAAAATTCATATTTTAAAAATTAAAAATTCACACCAAACTTAATTTAAAAATTCATATTATAAAATCACACCAAACTTATATTATATTTTTCAAATATTTACAATTTTAAATATATTGTTTTTACAAAGTTTACAATATTAATTTAAGATTTATATATTAATTTTAAAAACATGGTAAAAATAAAATTAAAAATCTTTTTGGCTTTTTATCCCACTTTAATCAATCAAATATTATCAAAAATATGCGCCCCTCTTTTCGGTAAAGTAATTTCGGTTCCAAGACCTAATTTAACTCATGACGAATTTTTGAAATATTTTGGGTTGATTGATTAAAGATATTTATACCTTAAGAATAAACGTTAAATTTCGCAGTGATGTAATAAATTTTTGAATGATATCAATAATTTCGGTCGCCAAACCTAATTTTATTCAATACCAATTTAATACTTTATAGCGAACAAATTAGCGTTTATTATCAAAAAGTTAAAAATAAAAATAAAAAAATAAAAACTGTACAGACTTACCTGTGAGATAGTATTCTTAGTGATATGATCTATCTCATTCATAAGATAGTCGGTTTAATTGGTTTTCCATGGCTACATAGGCGTAACCTCGAGCATTCAGTGTTTTTTCTTCTAAACATATGAACGGTCCGTCTCTGCATAAAGTAACAAATTAGGTATTTGAATAGGTTTGATTATTTGAACATTTACCTCCATGTGACCATTTTCCGCATTTATGACATCTTTCAAGGTGTCGTGCTCTTCTTTTCGCTGCGGATTTTGATTTTCCTTTACCAAATTGTAACTTATTATCTTCGCATCTGGATTCTTTTCTTACTCCGTCCAATCTTTCTCTGATTACTGATACTATTTCACTCGGAAGTATGTCATTATTACGTTTAGTGATCAAAGCGTGTAGCATTAGACCATGGTTTAGTTCACAGGCAGTCTTCATTTCGTAAAAACCTAAAAAAATAAAAATTCAGAATGGGGGGAGAAGACTAGTTCTTTAGGGTCTGCTAGGGAAAGACCATTCGGGTTCCATTTTCGAGAACTACACGAAAACAGACAATCTAACTCTAACAGAAATACATATTATCCTTTAAAGACTTGATTCTCCCCACACTTAGTTAGCTGTGGTATCGAAATTGTGATTAACTTCTTTGTCGAATTCCATCGGACTATCTATGTAGTGTTTAACTCTGTGACCATTAACTTTAAATTCAATCTCATTTGAATTTATTAATTCTACTGTTCCGTATGGGAAAACTCTTTTGACTATGAATGGTCCAGACCATCTTGATTTCAATTTTCCAGGAAATAGCATGAATCGTGGGAATATTTGATGGAATTCGAAACAAGCAACGCTCAAGTGTGGGAATATTTGATAATTCTAAAAACGAACATATATTTCATAGCATTATTCCTCAAGAAAGACAAGCTTTTAGTTGCAATTGTTCTATTTAAAAGTGATATTCGTTTAAATAATAAAAGGTGAAGACAAAAGACAGATTCGACGAATTGAAGAAGCAAACGACCAAAAAGCTCAAAAGTACAAAATACAATCAATGAGGTTCCAATTATTGATAAGAAACGTCTCAAAATGACAAGAGTACAAGATTTAAAACGCAAAGTACGAGATATTAAATTGTACGCAAGGACGTTCGAAAATCCGGAACCGGGACCAGAGTCAACTCTCAACGCTCGACGCAACGGACTAAAAATTACAAGTCAACTATGCACATAAATATAATATAATATTTAAATAATTCTTATAATTATTTATATATTATATAATATATTATAAACCGTCGGCAAGAAAGGCTCCAAACTTGTGTGAGCTGTAAAAGCAAACTCCTCGAGTTGCATAGTTTGCAGTGCAAAAATTACGCGAGTCGCGGAGCCCCAAATGTTGAAACTGCCTATAAAGCTCGCGCATTCTGATCGTAAAAAATATATCAATATATATCCATCCATCTATCTATACGTAATATTTATATTTATAATTTATATTTTAATTTTAATTTTAATCCTAATAATAAGGGTATGTTAGCGAATGTTGTAAGGGTGTAAGACGAAATTATGTCCGTGTAACGCTACACTATTTTTAATCATTATAAGTTATGTTCAACCTTTTTAATTTAATGTCTCGTAGCTAAGTTATTATTATTCTTATTTAAAACGAAGTAATCATGATGTTGGGCTAATTACTAAAATTGGGTAATTGGGCTTTGTACCATAATTGGGGTTTGGACAAAAGAACGACACTTGTGAAAATTAGACTATGGGCTATTAATGGGCTTTATATTTGTTTAACTAAATGATAGTTTGTTAATTTTAATATAAAGATTTACAATTGGGCGTCCCTATAAATAACCATTTACACTCGATCGGACACGATGGGCGGGGTATTTATATGTACGAATAATCGTTCATTTAACCGGACACGGGAATGGATTAATAGCCACTAGAATTATTAAAACAGGGGTGAAATTATGTACAAGGACACTTGGCATAATTGATAACAAAGTATTAAAACCTTGGGTTACACTCAGTCGACATCCTGGTGTAATTATTAAACAAAGTATTAAAATCTTGTTACAGTTTAAGTCCCCAATTAGTTGGAATATTTGACTTCGGGTATAAGGATAATTTGACGAGGACACTCGCACTTTATATTTATGACTGATGGACTGTTATGGACAAAAACCAGACGGACATATTAAATAATCCAGGACAAAGGACAATTAACCCATGGGCATAAAACTAAAATCAACACGTCAAACATCATGATTACGGAAGTTTAAATAAGCATAATTCTTTTATTTCATATTTAATTTCCTTTATTTTATATTTAATTGCACTTCTAATTATCGCATTTTTATTGTTATTGTATTTAATTGCACTTTTAATTATCGTACTTTTTAATTATCGCAAGTTTATTTTATCGCAATTTTATTATTCGCAATTTCATTATCGTTATTTACTTTATGCTTTATATTAAGTCTTTTATTTATTTAATATTTTATATTTTGTTTTAACTGCGACTAAAGTTTTAAAATCGATAAACCGGTCATTAAAAGGTAAAAAACCCCCTTTATAATAATAATATTACTTATATATATATATATTTGTATTTTTATAAAAGTAAACTAATATAGCGTTAAGCTTTGTTTAAAGATTTTCCCTATGGAACGAACCGGACTTACTAAAAACTACACTACTGTACGATTAGGTACACTGCCTATAAGTGTTGTAGCAAGGTTTAAGTATATCCATTCTATAAATAAATAAATATCTTGTGTAAAATTGTATAGTATTTAATAGTAATTCCTGCTAAAATTTAATAGTATTTCGTACCCCCACGCTACGACATCAAGTATTTTTGGCGCCGCTGCCGGGGACAATCTAGCTTAAAAGCCGGAAGCGTAACGCTAAATTTTTTATAAAACAAAAATTTATTTTTAGTTTACTTTTATTAAAATACGCTTTTGTAAAAATACATTTTTAATTATTCGAAAATATAAAAAGAAAAACAAAAATATAAATATTTTTAAGATTTTGTTAAATATTTAAGTTTTATAAAGTTTCTTTATTTTTATTTTACAAAAATATAAGTTTTATTTAAATACTTTGTGTTTATTTAAAATATAAAATTAAAAACCGAAAAAAAAAACAAAAAAAACACAAAAACGCGTCGAATTAAATCCTATACCTGAGTTGAATTTTAGAACCCCGCGACTCGCGGAGTTTTCCTGCTTCGGGCACCGCAACTCGCGGAGCAGCCCCGACACACGTGACAGAAACCCTAATCAGCATTAATTACGGGTTTTATATTTATTAATTAACATTTAACCCTAATTAGGTTTAATTTTAATATATTAATTAGTTTTACTTTTTATTTAATTTATATATTTAGTTAAATTAGTTTAATTAATGTAAAATTAATAGTTTTAATAAATAAATAATATAAAAATAATATTTTTATAAAAATTGTAATTTTTACAATTTTTTGTATATTTTTATATTTTCTCCCTTTTTAATTGTTTTAGTGTAATATTTGTATTTTTCGCTAGTTTTTAGTTTTAAACTTAATTTTTGCCATAGTTATATTTTTATTTCTAGATTTTTAGGCTTTGCCGTAAAATCCCTTAAGTGCTTTTTCTTTAGACTAAGATTTAGGTGCTTTAGAATTTTGCGACGCCTTTTTAAGTTTTAGTTTCTTTTTAAGTTATTGCCATTTGGAATATAGTTTTACTTGTAAGCTTTAATATTTTTAGACGCCTTTTACCTATGTATCAATTATCATTCCAATTAGTAATCTCAATTTGCGATTATAATTTTAAGTTAGTGATAGTAATAAGGTTGGGTTAGTCGAGTGTTTTTAAGTTCTATAAGTCACTCTTTTTCTTTCTTATTTTTATTTTTCGATCTTTTTCCGACACGCTCTTTTTCTTTCTTATTTCTCGCTATTCTATTTTTTAGGACATATATTTTTTATTCTACTTCTTATCTAAATTTCTTAAAATTACAAAAATTTATTTTAAGTGGTTAAATTGATAGACATCAAAATTTTCTGGTTCGTAGTAATAGTTGGATTTGTACGTGGCCCGGGTTATTGGAGCCAAACAGTCCTCAATTATATTGAGACCAAACGAATCCTGCCCCTCTTCTGCATCTTTTGGCTATTCGAAACGTGGGCAAAATTAGAAAAGTCTATTAATTGGATAACTTATATAATTTTTCTTTCCTTTTTAAAAACTAATAGGATATTCAGTGAATGCACCGAGCAAGACGTTCACCACCTTTTGTACGTTCACCACCTGTAACTAGATCAAGACATTTAGCAAATATTACCGCCATTGATTTTTCTTTAGAATCGTCATCCAGTCGACCAAGTACTCCAGTTCAAATTTCCGATAATCCATTTTTTGAACCCGACCTCACAATTGAGAATCCGGAGAATATTCAGGGACGATTCATAGATCCTGAACCACTAAACTTTCCTCCGAAACCACCAATCATTCAAACAGAGATTGTTGAGGAACGAACCATTAAATCAGAATCCTCTAGTGATTCCGATTCAACAAATTCAATTATGGAGAATCTGGAACCTTTAAGTATGGAAGACCGAATGAGAGCTAAACGCACTGGCCAAGGTCACGCAATTACTCATCCTGACATTAATGCGCCAGATTATGAAATCAAAGGACAAATTCTACACATGGTGACTAATCAATGCCAATTTAGTGGTGCGCCGAAGGAAGATCTAAATGAACATCTTCGTACCTTTAATAGGATCTGCACTCTATTTAAAATAAGAGAAGTTGAGGATGAACAGATATATCTCATGTTATTTCCCTGGACTTTAAAGGGAAAAGCCAAAGATTGGTTGGAATCGTTACCTGAAGGGGAAATTGATACATGGGATGTTTTAGTTGAAAACTTTCTTAAACAATTCTTTCCTGCATCTAAAGCCGTAAGACTTCAAGGAGAAATTGTTACATTCACACAGAAGCCAAATGAAACTCTATATGAGGCGTGGACAAGATTTGGAAAGTTATTAAGAGGATGTCCGCAACATGGTTTAGATACCTGTCAAATAGTACAAATATTCTACCAAGGATGCGACATCACTACAAGGAAAGACATCGATATAGCAGCTGGTGGTTCTATTATGAAGAAAACAGAAACTGATGCTTACAAAATTATCGATAACACTGCTTCCCACTCACATGAGTGGCACCAAGAAAAAGATATCGTTAGATCATCTAAAGCAGCTAGAGCCGATTCTAGCCATGACTTAGATTCCATTTCCGCAAAGATAGATGCTATCGAGAGACGAATGGAAAAGATGACTAAGGATATTCACTCAATACGAATTAGTTGTGAGCAGTGTGGAGGACCACATTTGACAAAAGATTGTCTCAGTATTGAATTAACAATGGAACAAAGAGAGAATATTTCATACATTAACCAAAGGCCTGGAAATAATTATCAGAATAATTATCAACCGCCAAGATCGATTTACAATCAAAACCAGAACTATAACCGAAATATTCCATACAACAACCAACAAGGTCCTAGCAATCAACAAGTATCCAACAATACTTACAATCAGCAAAGACCTAATTTTCAAAACAAACCACCACAACAAACCGATGATAAAAAGCCAAATTTAGAAGATATGATGACGAAGCTAGTTGAAACTCAAACGCAGTTTTTCACATCTCAGAAACAAACAAATGAACAAAATGCTCAAGCATTTAGAAATCAACAAACTTCTATTCAAAACTTGGAACAAGAAGTAAGTAACCTAGCAAGGTTAATAGGTGAAAGAAAACCGGGAAGTCTACCTAGTGATACAAATGCTAACCCCCGGAATAAAACAGCTAAAGCTATTACCACAAGAAGTGGTACAACACTTAAACCACCTGAAATACCTGTAACTTCTGATGAAGCTATTCCTACTCTACAAGAACCACAACCTGAACAAGATAAGGAAACAGAACCGGTAGTTGAGAAGGTTAATGAAGATAACACAGTTAAGGCTAAACCTTATGTTAAACCATACCAACCACCACTTCCTTACCCGAGTAAAATGAAGAAAGAGAAACTTGAAGCCGAGCAATCCAAATTCTTGGATATGTTTAAACAGATAAATGTAAATCTTCCTTTCATTGATGTGATTTCAGGAATGCCTAGATATGCTAAATTCTTGAAAGATCTGATCACGAATAGAAAGAAAATGGAAGAACTCTCGGCTGTTACTATGAACGCTAATTGTTCAGTAGTGCGGTTGAATAAGATACCAGAAAAATTATCTGATCCAGGAAGTTTCACAATTCCATGTTTTCTGGGTAGTCTTAGTTCAATAGAAGCATTAGCAGACTTAGGTTCTAGTATAAATCTAATGCCGTATTTGCTATACGCTAAACTAGACCTTGGAGAATTGAAACCAACCAGAATAAGTATACAACTAGCCGATAGATCAATAAAATATCCTAGAGGGATAATGGAGAACATGCTAGTTAAAGTTGGTACTTTAGTATTTCCAGTAGATTTTGTTGTTCTGGACGTGGAAGAAGATTCTCAAGTTCCTCTCATATTAGGAAGACCATTCTTAAACACGGCTAAAGCAATGATAGATGTGTTCGGTAAGAAATTGACCCTAAGTATAGAGGACGAGAGTGTTACTTTTTCAGTTGATAGAGCAATGCAACAACCGCAATCTGCAGATGATACATGTTATTATATTCAAACTATAGATTCACATGCAGAATTGTTAGAAGAATTTCCAGAATTACAAGGAACATGAGAATGTTCTTTAGGAGAAGGTAATGAACCAATTGATGAAGCTGAAATGTTAGCTACACTTATAGCTAATGGATATGAACCAACAACAGAAGAAATTCAAATGCTAAAAGAAGAAGACAAATATCGATATAAATCATCGATAGAAGAACCTCCGAAATTAGAGTTAAAGCCACTTCCAAACCATTTGGAATACGCTTATTTACATGGTGAATCTGAATTACCTGTAATAATATCGTCTTCTCTTACTGAAAATGAGAAATCACAACTCATTTCTGTGTTAAAAGCTCATAAACCAGCCATTGCATGGAAGATTCATGATATTAAAGGAATAAGTCCTTCGTATTGCACACATAAAATCCTTATGGAAGAAGGTCATAAAACGTATGTGCAACGCCAACGAAGACTAAATCCTAATATGCAAGATGTAGTTAAGAAAGAAATTATTAAACTGCTAGATGCAGGTTTAATATATCCAATTTCTGATAGTCCATGAGTAAGCCCAGTTCAATGCGTGCCTAAGAAGGGTGGCATGACTGTCATTACAAATGAAAAAAATGAGCTTATTTCTACTAGGACTGTAACAGGATGGCGTGTATGTATTGATTATAGAAAATTAAATGACGCCACCAGAAAAGATCACTTTCCCTTACCTTTCATTGATCAAATTTTGGAAAGATTAGCCGGAAATAGTTATTATTGTTTTCTTGATGGATTTTCCGGATATTTTCAAATTCCAATAGCACCCGAAGATCAAGAGAAAACCACACTCACGTGCCCTTATGGTACTTTTGCTTACAAACGCATGCCATTTGGACTTTGCAATGCCCCTGCAACCTTTCAAAGGTGTATGATGGCGATTTTTCACGACATGATAGAAGAATGCATGGAAGTTTTCATGGATGACTTTTCAGTCTTCGGTGATACATTTGAAACATGTCTAGCTAATCTTGAACGAATGCTTTTTAAATGCGAACAATTAAATCTAGTTCTTAATTGGGAGAAATGCCATTTTATGGTTAAAGAAGGCATCGTTCTTGGACATAAAATTTCGAAGGAAGGAATTGAAGTGGATAGAGCTAAAGTAGATGTAATTGCTAAACTTCCACATCCCACCAATGTTAGAGGAGTTAGGAGTTTTCTAGGGCATGCCGGTTTTTACCGACGTTTCATAAAAGACTTTTCTAAAATTGCCACTCCTATGAATAAACTCCTAGAAAAAGATGCTCCATTGATCTTTTCAGATGAATGTATCAAATCTTTTAATATTCTTAAAGAGAAACTCACTAATGCGCCGATCATGATAACACCAAATTGGAATCTACCATTTGAACTAATGTGCGATGCAAGTGATTTTGCAATGGGAGCCGTTTTAGGACAAAGGATTGAAAAACGATTTCAACCTATATATTATGCTAGTAAGACATTACAAGGAGCACAAACGAATTACACAACTACTGAAAAAGAACTCCTTGCTATTGTCTTTGCTTTTGACAAATTTCGTTCATATCTCGTTCTAGCAAAAACGGTGGTCTATACCGACCATTCTGCTCTTAGATACCTATTTTCAAAACAAGATGCCAAACGAAGATTAATCCGTTGGATCTTACTCTTACAAGAATTCGATATTGAAATCCGAGATAAAAGAGGAGTAGAAAATCTCGCCGCTGATCATCTTTCTCGTCTTGAAAATCCTGAATTAGAAGTTCTAAATGAATCGGCCATACAAGACAACTTTCCTGATGAATATCTATTGAAGATAGATTATAATGAAATTCCATGGTTTGCAGACTATGCAAACTATTTAGTATGTGGATTCCTTAAAAAAGGATTATCGTACCAAAAACGAAAGAAATTCTTCAGTGATATAAAACACTATTTCTGGGAAGATCCACATCTATTTAAAAGTTGTCCAGATGGAATAATACGCCGATGTGTATTCGGAGATGAAGCTAGTAAAATTTTAAACCATTGTCACACAGGACCAACAGGAGGGCATTATGGGCCTCAACTAACAGCAAGAAAAGTTTACGATGCTGGATTCTATTGGCCTACAATTTACAAAGACGCACACCTTCTTTGCAAATCCTGTGATGCATGTCAAAGGGCCGGAAAAATAAGTCAACGTGATGAAATGCCACAAAATGTCATCCAAGTATGTGAAGTATTTGACATTTGGGGTATTGACTTTATGGGTCCATTTTCAAAATATCATAATAATCTCTATATTCTCGTAGCCATTGATTATGTATCTAAATGGGCGGAAGCACAAGCTCTCCCAACTAACGATGCGCGAGTTGTAGTCAACTTTTTAAAACGTCTTTTTGCAAGGTTTGGAACACCGAAAGCTTTAATAAGTGATCGGGGAACTCATTTCTGTAATAATCAACTTGAGAAAGTTCTTAAAAGATATGGAGTAACTCATAAAATCTCCACCGCATATCATCCACAAACAAGTGGACAAGTTGAAAATACCAACCGAGCTTTAAAACGTATTCTAGAGAAAACCGTAGGATCAAATCCGAAGGAATGGTCCATTAAATTGGAGGATGCACTCTGGGCTTTTAGAACAGCCTACAAAACTCCAATTGGAACCACACCTTTTAGACTTGTTTATGGAAAAGCATGCCATCTTCCAGTAGAAATTGAACACAAAGCATTTTGGGCTTTGAAGATATGTAATCTTGATTTACATGAAGCTGGACGTCTACGATTAAATCAACTAAATGAATTAGAAGAATTAAGACATGAAGCATGTCATAACCCGTCCTTAACCATAAGAACGTGTTAGATAACGTATGATTTCATTGCGAGGTATTGACCTCTATATGCGACATTTTTTTAAAGAAAAACTGCATATATTATACATTACAAACCATGATCCTTATTTTTGATACAAGCTTTGGACAAAATAAAGATGATTATCGTTTAGCGATAATCTTCGACTTACAAACTTTACAAATGATAATAACAACCCGATTTCTAGCATATTTTACAACACAAGTTCTTGGATATGCAGTCTTATTTTTGACACAAATATGCGTACGCAAGATCCTGCTTAGATTCAACATGATGCAGCGGAAGCTTCTAATTATCACCTGAGAATAGACATGTTTAAAACGTCAACATAAAGTTGGTGAGATATAGGTTTAATGCCGGCAGCGATATAAATATAGACCACAAGATTTCATATATAAACATTTTAATAAAAATATTCTAAGTGGTTGAGCACTTGGTAACCATACTTAACATTTAATCACGTCGCATATTCCCTTTATTATGAAATCTTACTACACCGTACCAAGTGTAGTCACGAAACGAAGTACTGTGCAACCGTTGAATACTGGTCGTCCAGTCCGGTTGGGGTTGTCAGGCCCGATAGATCTATCAACAGGATTCGCGTTTACAATACCGCTGTAAATAACAGTTACCAAGCTACAGGGAAGTATGCCAGTGGTACAACTCAACGTAGAATATATTTTTCAGTTACTTGTGTCCATATCGTAAAACATAAAATACATGTATTCTCATCCCGAAATATTTAGAGTTTAAAAGTGGGACTATATACTCACTGTTGTCTTGAAGATATATATAATTTGACTTGGTCTCCGGTTGATATCACGAACCTATCCATATATAATATATCAATACCTTTTCTTTTTAAACAAACGTCACATATATATACTTGTTATACTTTTAATACTTTGAATAATTCCTTAGTCCGTAGTTAGCAGTTCGTTGTTAGTAATTCAATTTTAATGGTTCATTTTTAGATGTTTAATATACCCGCAATGAAATAAATAAAACCCCCTAACGAAATAAATAAAACCCCATCGTATATGTATTGGTCGAGATTAATCTTGACCCACGGTACCGGTGTTGTCAAATGACGTGTTGCGTACATAAAGTACCGGTGTTGTCAAATGACGTGTTGCGTACAAACATGGGATCTTATGATTAATCTTCTCGTGTTGTTTGCGGGTGATCCTGAACCATATAAAATTGAATTATAAGTACATATATATAAAATATCATGTTATCTTAGAAATATGTGATTTTATTTAATTTTTCCCAATTAATCCTGAAGTTAAACAAGTCTTAGATATCCGATCTCGTTTTGGTCATAGTTTCTTCGTTACAACTCCGTTTTCATTGATTCAACTTGTCACTTCCTTGGATCGAGTCCCTATTTAAGACTATGAACTGTAAATACCTTAGTTTGTATTCGAAATCACAGGTCATAGGTCAAACTTTAGTGAAATTTATGAAGTTAATCATTTTCCATCATGTAAACAACCTTAAATGATTATTTTTCTAAAAATACTTATACTTTGAGTTAAATCATGAAATTTTTATGTGTTATCATATTCATAGTAAAAATCATTTTTCCAGAAAATAAACCTCCAATTCAAAGTTTAAGATGGTTTTTAATTATCCAACCCAAAACAGCCCCCGGTTGCACTCCGACGTCGTAAATTCAGTTTTTAAGGTGTTCTTTGAAAAACCAAGTTATACCTTGTTAAATTAGCATATATTTATGATATATTACAGGTCTTGAAGTATTTTAAAAGTTAAGTTAGAAGGATCTATTTAGTTTGCAAACAAGTTTGAAAACATTCAAACTATGTTCTTGTTGTTAAAATTTTATACCACAAAATAAGATAGCTATATATATATGAATCGAATAAGGTTATGAACATAGATTCTACCTCAAGTTCCTTGGACAAGGTTGCTGTAAAAGAGGAGTAAAAATCTAGAACCAAAAGGGTGATGGAATTGGATGAAAGATTGGAAGTAAGTTTGTGTTCTTGGAAGGATTTCTTGAAGTGTTTTTGTATGGTTTTCTTATGGTGATTAAGTAAGGTTTTTGAAGCTAAATGATGGGGAAAATGCTTGGAGATGATCAAGTATGAAGTTAAGAGTATTTTGAGAGAGAAATGGAAGTGTAAGTATGAGAAAATGGGGTGAAGAAATGGTGTGCATGCATAAAAATGTTTTTAGGTTATAAAGGAAAAAAAAGATACCTAACTTTGTTTTCTTGCTAAATAATTCATGCTACTTGACAAATGGTTGGTTCCACATGTTTCTTAATCATTTAAGGCTGCTAAGGAGCAGATTTTTATTGGTATATACCAATAGTAAATACATCTAGAAGCTGCGTATGATACGGGTACATATACTCTAGGTATACGTATAGAAATCTTTGAGGAAACGGAACGAGGATTCAAATATAGCTATCTTTTGTAAATATACTTATATTGTTTTATGTATGTAAGCCCTTTAAAAGTGATAAAATACATATCTATACGATGCATGTATAAGTAATATAGGTTATAAGTATTTACGTCGAAAAACATTACGTATAGTTATCGTTTTGAAAACTTAAGTTAGTAGTTTTAAAATATACTTATAACTTATTGTTATTAATACAAAATGAGATATTAAAACATTCTTAGATCATGTTAAATATGTATATATACATATATATACACAAACGTATAATTATCATATGTTATATAGTTCGTGATATCATCGGTCAAACTAGACGGTCAAACGTTGTGTAAACTCTTTTCGGAAATATAAATCTCGACAATTTGGATTGCTTATCATGTTGGTAAGGTTTAATTTATGTAAATATTAATCTTATAAGTATAGAACGATCGAAAAAGTGCGGGTCGTTACATTACCTCCCCGTTAAATAAATTTCGTCCCGAAATTTTAAAATTGTACCTATTTTGCGTCATCGAGAAACAAGTGTGGATACTTTTGTTTCATCTGATCCTTTCGTTCCCAAGTAAAATCAGGACCTCTTCGAGCATTCCAACGAACCTTAACGATCGGTATGTTGCTCTGCTTGAGCTGTTTAACTTCACGGTCCATGATTTCGATTAGTTCTTCGATGAATTGTAGTTTCTCATCGACATGGATTTCTTCAAGAGGAATGGTGAGATCTTCCTTTGCAAGACACTTCTTAAGGTTCGAGACGTGAAAGGTATTATGTACTCCGGCGAGTTGTTGCGGTAACTCGAGTCGATAAGCTACCGGTCCAATGCGTTCAATAATCTTGAACGGGCCTACGTACCTTGGGTTCAGTTTACCCCTTTTGCCGAAACGTATTACACCTTTCCATGGTGACACTTTTAACATAACCATGTCACCGATCTGAAACTCTAATGGTTTCCTTCGAACATCGGCGTAGCTCTTTTGGCGACTACGGGCTGTTTTCAATCTCTCCTTGATTTGTACAATCTTCTCAGTCGTTTCGTGTATGATCTCGGGACCCGTTAATTGTCGATCTCCTACTTCATTCCAACAGATAGGAGATCTACACTTCCTTCCATACAATGCTTCAAATGGCGCAGCTCCAATGCTCGCATGATAACTATTATTATACGAGAATTCTGCTAACGGTAGATATTTATCCCATCCGTTTCCAAAATCGATCACACATGCCCTGAGCATGTCTTCAAGAGTCTGAATTGTTCTTTCACTCTGCCCGTCGGTTTGCGGATGATATGCGGTACTCATATCCAAACGAGTTCCTAGTGCCTCCTGTAGTGATTGCCAGAACTTTGAGGTAAATCTACTATCATGATCAGATATAATGGAAATAGGTATTCCATGCCTTGAAACTATTTCCTTTATATATAATCGTAATAATTTCTCCATTCTATCCGTTTCCTTTATAGGCAAGAAATGTGCAGATTTGGTAAGACGATCAACAATTACCCAAATAGTGTCGTATCCCCAGGCAGTCTTTGGTAACTTCGTGATGAAATCCATGGTAATACCGTCCCATTTCCATTCTGGGATTTCTGGTTGTTGAAGTAATCCTGACGGCTTTTGGTGTTCTGCTTTGACTTTGGAACAAGTTAAACACTCCCCAACATATGTTGCAACGTCTGTCTTTAAATTAGGCCACCAATAATGCGTCTTAAGATCTTGATACATCTTTCCAACTCCAGGATGTATCGAGTATCTTGTCTTATGTGCCTCATTCAATATCAACTTCCTTAATCCACCCAACTTCGGTACCCAAATACGGTTTGCAAAATATCGAATTCCGTCTTCCCGTATAACGAGTTGCTTCTCATACTTCTTCATTATTTCATTTCTTATGTTTTCTTTAGTAAGTGCTTCTCGTTGAACTTCTTTGATTTGTGAGTTGAGATTCATGCGAATTTTTATGTTCATCGCTCGTACTCGAATTGGTTCTCGTTCCTTTCTGCTTAGAGCATCGGCCACCACGTTCGCCTTCCCGGGATGATAACGAATTTCACAATCATAGTCGTTTATCAGCTCGACCCACCTACGTTGCCTCATGTTCAGCTGTTTTTGATCGAAAATATGTTTAAGGCTTTTATGATCAGTAAACACAGTGCATTTAACCCCATACAAGTAGTGTCTCCATATCTTCAATGCAAACACGACTGCTCCCAGTTCTAGATCATGCGTCGTATAATTCCGCTCGTGAATCTTTAATTGTCGGGATGCGTATGCAATAACTTTCTTCCGTTGCATAAGAACGCAACCAAAACCTTGTCGCGAAGCGTCACAATATATTTCAAAATCATCGTTCCCTTCTGGTAACGATAAAATAGGCGCCGTAGTCAACTTCTTTTTCAGTAATTGAAATGCACTCTCCTGCTCAGAAGTCCATTCATATTTCTTCCCTTTTTGCGTTAACGCTGTCAACGGCTTAGCTATTCGGGAAACATCTTGAATAAACCTTCTATAATAACCGGCTAAACCCAAAAATTGGCGTATCTGCATTGGTGTCTTAGGAGTCTCCCATTTTTCAATGGCTTCAATTTTTGCTGGATCAACCTGAATTCCTTTGCTACTAACAACGTGGCCAAGAAATTGCACTTCTTTCAACCAGAAAGCACATTTAGAAAATTTAGCATATAGCTGTTCTTTTCTCAACAACTCTAATATCAACCTTAAATGCTGCTCATGCTCTTGCTCACTCTTGGAATAGATAAGAATATCATCAATGAAAACGATAACAAACTTATCTAAATATGGACTACAAACTCGATTCATGAGGTCCATGAATACAGCTGGCGCATTCGTCAATCCAAACGGCATGACCAAAAATTCGTAATGACCGTAGCGTGTCCGAAAAGCAGTTTTCGGTATATCTTCTTCTTTGACACGTAATTGATGATAGCCCGATCTTAGGTCAATTTTCGAGTACACACATGATCCTTGGAGTTGATCAAATAAGTCGTCAATTCTCGGTAGTGGATACCGATTCTTGATAGTTAACTTATTTAATTCACGATAATCTATACACATTCGGAAAGATCCGTCTTTCTTCTTGACGAATAAAATTGGAGCTCCCCACGGTGAAGTACTTGGTCGTATGAATCCACGATCCAGTAATTCTTTTAACTGACTCTGAAGTTCTTTTAACTCGGACGGTGCAAGTCTATATGGAGCACGGGCAACCGGTGCAGCTCCTGGTACAAGATCTATTTGAAATTCTACAGATCTAAATGGAGGTAATCCCGGCAACTCTTCCGGAAATACTTCAGGAAAATCTCTTGCCACAGGCACGTCATTGATGCACTTCTCTTTTTCTTTCTTTTCGACTTTATTAACATGTGCTAAGATAGCATAGCACCCTTTCTTCAAGCACTTTTGAGCTTTCAAATAACTAATGAGTTTTAGCTTTGATTTACCCTTCTCTCCATAAATCATTACTGGCGTTTTATCCTTACGAGGAATGCGAATTGCCTTCTTGGCGCACACAACTTCAGCTCCTATTTTGGACATCCAGTCCATGCCGATTATTACATCAAAACTTCCTAATTCTACGGGTATCAAATCAATCTTAAATGTTTCTCCGGCTAAATTTATTTTACAATCACGGCAAATTTTATCGGCTTTAATTAGTTTACCATTAGCTAACTCAATCATGTACTTAGCATCTAGAGGTAATGATGAACAATTCAATTTAGCGTGAAAGTCTCTACACACGTAACTTCTATCAGCACCAGTATCAAATATAATAGATGCGGATAAGTTATTAATGGTAAACGTACCCGTAACAAGCTCCGGGTCTTCACATGCCTCTCTAGCATTAATAACAAATGCTCTCCCACGTGCAGGTCCGATATTCTTCTCTGGATTCGGGCACTGGCTCTTATAGTGACCTTGTTTTCCACACCCAAAACAAGTAATGGTAGCCAAAGCAGTTCTATTTGCATTGGTGGCAGGAGTCTTGGTACCATTTGTATTTGTAACGAGAGCCCTACAATCTTCAGCAAGATGACCCTTTCGATTACATTTGTTGCATACCACATTACAGTAACCAGAGTGATGTTTGTGGCATCGGTTGCATAAAGGATTTTGTCCTTTATAACCAAAGCTTAAACCACTACCCGCACCTTGCGTGTTTTCTTGTTTCTTAAAAGATTGTTGTTGGTTACCTCGATCATAATTTCCATTCCACTTTCTTTTGTTACCTGATACCTTCACATCAGTATTGGATACTTTCTTATCCATGATGACCTGATCCATTAGCTCGTTTGCCATGGTTATAGCTTCATGAATTGTCTTAGGTTTCGATGCTGTAACATTTGCCTTGACCTTTTTGGGCAAACCATCTTTGTACATTTTAATCTTTCGTTCTTCGGTTGGAACCAATTCAGGACATAGCAAAACTAATTCCATGAATCGCTGATTGTAGTTGGTGATTTCAGTACCAATAACCTTCAGACTTCGTAACTCATCTTCCAACTTCCTAACCTCGTTCCTTGGACAATATTCGTTGATTAACATTGTTTTGAATTCTTCCCACGGAGTATCATAAGCTACATCTCCTCCTACAGCCTTCACATAATTTTTCCACCACGTGAGTGCACTATCTTGTAAAGTGCACGATGCATACTTGGTCATGTCCTTTTCAACACAACCACTGATTTTAAACACAGTCTCCATCTTTTCTATCCACCGGGTTAAACCGATCGGTCCTTCTGTTCCACTGAATGATGAGGGCTTGCAAGCTTGAAAAGTTTTGTAAGTGCACCCCACACGAGGATTTGGGTTAACTGCAGCACCTCTTGCAGCCTCGACCCATAACATTCTGTCGTTCACTCGCTGATTGATGAGTTCCTGGATTTCTTGTTCCGTCATTCGGTTCAATCGCGCCATATTCTTCTATAAGAATGAAAAGAAAATAATTATTCACATGGAATATTATAGATGTAGTGTATATTTACAGTACATTATAGCTTATTAATAATATGAACCAGGTATTATTATAAAAGCCTTTTCTTCTTATTAGCGTTTTATAATTATATCTAGGGTAGTACCTACCCGTTAATGTCCATACTTAATAGCTTAGTACAGAATCAATTACTACCATCTAAATAATACTTAACCATGGAAAATTATTGCATTTCACACTTCACTATTTTACATATGCTTATCTTACATCGAACATTAAACAAACCACACTAATAATATTATACAAAACATTATATGATCCCATGGTTTAATACGGCAGCGCATCGTTTGGTCTATTTTCTAGGACGTTTAGGTTCAAAGAATCGCTTAACGCTTATCCTGGCTGTCTGCCTATATTTTGGCTGTGGGACTAAAGAACTGGATGCCGGGATAGAACGAATAGGAATAGCGGGAATAGGGGTGGTAGTGTCTAGTGGAGTTGGTGCCACATCATCCTTACTAAACTCGGGATTTGAATTTTCTAATTCATTAGCCTTTCGGTTCTTTCCTAGTTCGAACTCGTCTTTTGTAATTTCCTGTATTTCTTCCTCGGGTTCACTTTCCTCCTCGGGTTCACTTTCCTCCTCGGGTTCACTTTCCTCCTCGGGTTCACTTTCCGGGTTCTCTATAGTCGGTTCATCCGGAATTTGTGAGTCTTCCCCAAAGATATCATTTTCGTCATCGGATAGGTTAATGACTGGAACACCATCTGAAGATTCTGGTTCGGAGTCGCTGAACGTGATGATAAGTTTTGAGCCCGACATCTATCACACAACAACTAACCCATTAGTACTACATAATATTTACATATAAATTTTAACCAACAATGATAAGCAATGGTTTTTAAATCAAACCCGGTCAAAGTCCAGACTTACTAATGTATCCTAACGACTTATCAGTTAGACACACTAATGCAAACCTGGTTCGCTAAGACCACCGCTCTGATACCACATGTCATAACCCGTCCTTAACCATAAGAACGTGTTAGATAACGTATGATTTCATTGCGAGGTATTGACCTCTATATGCGACATTTTTTAAAGAAAAACTGCATATATTATACATTACAAACCATGATCCTTATTTTTGATACAAGCTTTGGACAAAATAAAGATGATTATCGTTTAGCGATAATCTTCGACTTACAAACTTTACAAATGATAATAACAACCCGATTTCTAGCATATTTTACAACACAAGTTCTTGGATATGCAGTCTTATTTTTGACACAAATATGCGTACGCAAGATCCTGCTTAGATTCAACATGATGCAGCGGAAGCTTCTAATTATCACCTGAGAATAGACATGTTTAAAACGTCAACATAAAGTTGGTGAGATATAGGTTTAATGCCGGCAGCGATATAAATATAGACCACAAGATTTCATATATAAACATTTTAATAAAAATATTCTAAGTGGTTGAGCACTTGGTAACCATACTTAACATTTAATCACGTCGCATATTCCCTTTATTATGAAATCTTACTACACCGTACCAAGTGTAGTCACGAAACGAAGTACTGTGCAACCGTTGAATACTGGTCGTCCAGTCCGGTTGGGGTTGTCAGGCCCGATAGATCTATCAACAGGATTCGCGTTTACAATACCGCTGTAAATAACAGTTACCAAGCTACAGGGAAGTATGCCAGTGGTACAACTCAACGTAGAATATATTTTTCAGTTACTTGTGTCCATATCGTAAAACATAAAATACATGTATTCTCATCCCGAAATATTTAGAGTTTAAAAGTGGGACTATATACTCACTGTTGTCTTGAAGATATATATAATTTGACTTGGTCTCCGGTTGATATCACGAACCTATCCATATATAATATATCAATACCTTTTCTTTTTAAACAAACGTCACATATATATACTTGTTATACTTTTAATACTTTGAATAATTCTTTAGTCCGTAGTTAGCAGTTCGTTGTTAGTAATTCAATTTTAATGGTTCATTTTTAGATGTTTAATATACCCGCAATGAAATAAATAAAACCCCCTAACGAAATAAATAAAACCCCATCGTATATGTATTGGTCGAGATTAATCTTGACCCACGGTACCGGTGTTGTCAAATGACGTGTTGTGTACATAAAGTACCGGTGTTGTCAAATGACGTGTTGCGTACAAACATGGGATCTTATGATTAATCTTCTCGTATTGTTTGCGGGTGATCCTGAACCATATAAAATTGAATTATAAGTACATATATATAAAATATCATGTTATCTTAGAAATATGTGATTTTATTTAATTTTTCCCAATTAATCCCGAAGTTAAACAAGTCTTAGATATCCGATCTCGTTTTGGTCATAGTTTCTTCGTTACAACTCCGTTTTCGTTGATTCAACTTGTCACTTCCTTGGATCGAGTCCCTCTTTAAGACTATGAACTGTAAATACCTTAGTTTGTATTCAAAATCACAGGTCATAGGTCAAACTTTAGTGAAACTTATGAAGTTAATCATTTTCCATCATGTAAACAACCTTAAATGATTATTTTTCTAAAAATACTTATACTTTGAGTTAAATCATGAAATTTTTATGTGTTATCATATTCATAGTAAAAATCATTTTTCCAGAAAATAAACCTCCAATTCAAAGTTTAAGATGGTTTTTAATTATCCAACCCAAAACAGCCCCCGGTTGCACTCCGACGTCGTAAATTCAGTGTTTAAGGTGTTCTTTGAAAAACCAAGTTATACCTTGTTAAATTAGCATATATTTATGATATATTACAGGTCTTGAAGTATTTTAAAAGTTAAGTTAGAAGGATCTATTTAGTTTGCAAACAAGTTTGAAAACATTCAAACTATGTTCTTGTTGTTAAAATTTTATACCACAAAATAAGATAGCTATATATATATGAATCGAATAAGGTTATGAACATAGATTCTACCTCAAGTTCCTTGGACAAGGTTGCTGTAAAAGAGGAGTAAAAAGCTAGAACCAAAAGGGTGATGGAATTGGATGAAAGATTGGAAGTAAGTTTGTGTTCTTGGAAGGATTTCTTGAAGTGTTTTTGTATGGTTTTCTTATGGTGATTAAGTAAGGTTTTTGAAGCTAAATGATGGGGAAAATGCTTGGAGATGATCAAGTATGAAGTTAAGAGTATTTTGAGAGAGAAATGGAAGTGTAAGTATGAGAAAATGGGGTGAAGAAATGGTGTGCATGCATAAAAACATTTTTAGGTTATAAAGGAAAAAAAAGATACCTAACTTTGTTTTCTTGCTAAATAATTCATGCTACTTTACAAATGGTTGGTTCCACATGTTTCTTAATCATTTAAGGCTGCTAAGGAGCAGATTTTTATTGGTATATACCAATAGTAAATACATCTAGAAGCTGCGTATGATACGGGTACATATACTCTAGGTATACGTATAGAAATCTTTGAGGAAACGGAACGAGGATTCAAATATAGCTATCTTTTGTAAATATACTTATATTGTTTTATGTATGTAAGCCCTTTAAAAGTGATAAAATACATATCTATACGATGCATGTATAAGTAATATAGGTTATAAGTATTTACGTCGAAAAACATTACGTATATTTATCGTTTTGAAAACTTAAGTTAGTAGTTTTAAAATATACTTATAACTTATTGTTATTAATACAAAATGAGATATTAAAACATTCTTAGATCATGTTAAATATGTATATATACATATATATACACAAACGTATAATTATCATATGTTATATAGTTCGTGATATCATCGGTCAAACTAGACGGTCAAACGTTGTGTAAACTCTTTTCGGAAATATAAATCTCGACAATTTGGATTGCTTATCATGTTGGTAAGGTTTAATTTATGTAAATATTAATCTTATAAGTATAGAACGATCGAAAAAGTGCGGGTCGTTACAAAGCATACGAAAATTCGTTAATCTATAAAGAAAAAACGAAGAAATGGCATGATAAAAGAATCAGAAGTTTAAAAGAATTTAAAGAAGGAGACAGAGTTCTTCTTTTCAAATCACGATTCAAGCTATTTCCTGGAAAATTGAAATCAAGATGGTCTGGACCATTCATAGTCAAAATAGTTTTCCCATACGGAACAGTAGAATTAATAAATTCAAATGGGATTGAATTTAAAGTTAATGGTCAAAGAGTTAAACACTACATAGATAGTCCGATGGAATTCGACAAAGAAGTTAATCACAATTTCGATACCACAGCTAACTAAGTGTGGGGAGAATCAAGTCTTTAAAGGATAATATGTATTTCTGCTAGAGTTAGATTGTCTGTTTTCGTGTAGTTCTTGAAAATGGAACCTGAATGGTCTTTCCCTAGCAGACCCTAAAGAACTAGTCTTCTCCCCCCATTCTGAATTTTTATTTTTTTTAGGTTTTTACGAAATGAAGACTGCCTGTGAACTAAACCATGTTCTAATGCTACACGCATTGATCACTAAACGTAATAATGACACACTTCCGAGTGAAATAGTATCAGTAATCAGAGAAAGATTGGACGGAGTAAGAAAAGAATCCAGATGCGAAGATAATAAGTTACAATTTGGTAAAGGAAAATCAAAATCCGTAGCGAAAAGAAGAGCACGACACCTTGAAAGATGTCACAAATGCGGAAAATGGTTACATGGAGGTAAATGTTCAAATAATCAAACCTATTCAAATACCGAATTTGTTACTTTATGCAGAGACGGACCGTTCATATGTTTAGAAGAAAAAATACTGAATGCTCGAGGTTACGCCTATGTAGCCATGGAAAACCAATTAAACCGACTATCTTATGAATGGGATAGATCATATCACTAAGAATACTATCTCACATGTAAGTCTGTACAATTTTTATTTTTTTTATTTTTATTTTTAACCTTTTGATAATAAACGCTAATTTGTTCGCTATAAAGTATTAAATTGGTATTGAATAAAATTAGGTTTGGCGACCGAAATTATTGATATCATTCAAAAATTTATTACATCACTGCGAAATTTAACGTTTATTCTTAAGGTATAAATATCTTTAATCAATCAACCCAAAATATTTCAAAAATTCGTCATGAGTTAAATTAGGTCTTGGAACCGAAATTACTTTACCGAAAAGAGGGGCGCATATTTTTGATAATATTTGATTGATTAAAGTGGGATAAAAAGCCAAATAGATTTTTAATTTTATTTTTACCATGTTTTTAAAATTAATATATAAATCTTAAATTAATATTGTAAACTTTGTAAAAACAATATATTTAAAATTGTAAATATTTGAAAAATATAATATAAGTTTGGTGTGATTTTATAATATGAATTTTTAAATTAAGTTTGGTGTGAATTTTTAATTTTTAAAATATGAATTTTAATTTTATGCATTTCAAATTTTAAGTTTGGTGTGAATTTTTAATATTAATTTTGAATTTTATGTATTTTTAATTTAAGTTGGTGTGAATTTAAAAACAAAAATTTACTTTATCTCATTAAGTTAAAAATATGATTTTTAAAATTCGTCGTAAGTTGAAGACTAGGTCGTTGAACCGAAATTGCTTTACCCGAGGGAGGGACGAGAACTTTTATTATCATTATTTTTAATCTTATCGAATTAAAGTATACCAAAAACAAAAATAAAAAAAAAACAAAAATCTAAGCTTTTAAAACAATCGCTTGAAAAAGACAAATTTTAAAATTTTGTCGAAGGACGGACTAGGACATCGATCTGAAACGACCTCGTCCTAAAACAAAGGAAAACAAAATTTTAAATTTATTTTATATTTGTTTTATAAGTTAAGGTTTATATTTAATAATAAAAAAAATACAAACTCCGCGAATCGCGGAGTTTGAAAGGTAAATATGCCGCGACTCGCGGAGAATGTAAAATCTAGAAAAAAATATAAGGGACGAACAGATCAGTCCACCCTTCCCCATCCACAAAAACTGCGAAAATACTGGAAAAAACCCGAAAAAACACTCCCAAATTCGCAATTTTTGACCGTTAATCATCAAATCTTTTACTAAAATCATGTTGAGAAGGATGCTATCAAGGAATTACTCAAGAAAAACGGTAAATTTCTACACCTAAACACCATTTAATCCGCAAATTGGTGTTCTTGAGCAATTTTATACCCAATTCGATTTTGATGCTTTTTAGTGTAATTATGCTTAAATTGCTTATATATTATGCTTGTATAACCTAGATTGATGCTATTTAACATGATTAGAAGCCTTAAACTTTAAATTTTGAGTAATCTAGGGTTTGTGTTCTTGAGCAAATTTGGGGCTTTTTGATATAAACAGGTTATGGCCGATTTTTGTCATGAATTGTTGCTAAATTAAGTAGTGTAACATGTTTAGGTAGTTAAATGATCCAAACTTTGAGCCTAAACATGATTTTGAGAATTAAAGTGGACTTTTTCAAGTCTAAAATTCATGAACTTGATTTTTGGAAAATAATGCCATTTAAAACTTGTTTAATTGCTAGTAATGATTATTTTGACATATTATTTGAGTTGAATGCTTATGAACTTGGTGATCATTTTCGTATATGCTTATTTGAAAAAGTGATTCTAGTATTTCAAGACTATATTGCTTGAGGACAAGCAACGCTCAAGTGTGGGAATATTTGATAATGCTAAAAACGAACATATATTTCATAGCATTATTCCTCAAGAAAGACAAGCTTTTAGTTGCAATTGTTCTATTTAAAAGTGATATTCGTTTAAATAATAAAAGGTGAAGACAAAAGACAGATTCGACGAATTGAAGACGCAAACGACCAAAAAGCTCAAAAGTACAAAATACAATCAATGAGGTTCCAATTATTGATAAGAAACGTCTCAAAATTACAAGAGTACAAGATTCAAAACGCAAAGTACGAGATATTAAATTGTACGCAAGGACGTTCGAAAATCCGGAACCGGGACCAGAGTCAACTCTCAACGCTCGACGCAACGGACTAAAAATTACAAGTCAACTATTCACATAAATATAATATAATATTTGAATAATTCTTATAATTATTTATATATTATATAATATATTATAAACCGTCGGCAAGAAAGGCTCCATACTTGTGTGAGCTGTAAAAGCAAACTCCGCAGTGCAAAAATTACGCGAGTCGCGGAGCCCCAAATGTTGAAACTGCCTATAAAGCTCGCGCATTCTGATCGTAAAAAATATATCAATATACATCCATCCATCTATCTATACGTAATATTTATATTTATAATTTATATTTTAATTTTAATTTTAATTTTAATCCTAATAATAAGGGTATGTTAGCGAATGTTGTAAGGGTGTAAGTCGAAATTCTGTCCGTGTAACGCTACGCTATTTTTAATCATTGTAAGTTATGTTCAACATTTTTAATTTAAATTCTCGTAGCTAAGTTATTATTATGCTTATTTAAAATGAAGTAATCATGATGCTGGGCTAATTACTAAGATTGGGTAATTTGGCTTTGTACCATAATTGGGGTTTGGACAAAAGAACGACACTTGTGGAAATTAGACTATGGGCTATTAATGGGCTTTATATTTGTTTAACTAAATGATAGTTTGTTAATTTTAATATAAAGATTTACAATTGGGCGTCCATATAAATAACCATTTACACTCGATCGGACACGATGGGCGGGGTATTTATATGTACGAATAATCGTTCATTTAACCGGACACGGGAATGGATTAATAGCCACTAGAATTATTAAAACAGGGGTGAAATTATGTACAAGGACACTTGGCATAATTGATAACAAAGTATTAAAACCTTGGGTTACACTCAGTCGACATCCTGGTGTAATTATTAAACAAAGTATTAAAATCTTGTTACAGTTTAAGTCCCCAATTAGTTGGAATATTTGACTTCGGGTATAAGGATAATTTGACGAGGACACTCGCACTTTATATTTATGACTGATGGACTGTTATGGACAAAAACCAGACGGACATATTAAATAATCCAGGACAAAGGACAATTAACCCATGGGCATAAAACTAAAATCAACACGTCAAACATCATGATTACGGAAGTTTAAATAAGCATAATTCTTTTATTTCATATTTAATTTCCTTTATTTTATATTTAATTGCACTTCTAATTATCGCATTTTTATTGTTATTGTATTTAATTGCACTTTTAATTATCGTACTTTTTAATTATCGCAAGTTTATTTCATCGCACTTTTATTATTCGCAATTTCATTATCGTTATTTACTTTATGCTTTAAATTAAGTCTTTTATTTATTTAATATTTTATATTTTGTTTTAACTGCGACTAAAGTTTTAAAATCGACAAACCGGTCATTAAACGGTAAAAAACCCTCTTTATAATAATAATATTACTTATATATATTTGTATTTTTATAAAAGTAAACTAATATAGCGTTAAGCTTTGTTTAAAGATTTTCCCTGTGGAACGAACCGGACTTACTAAAAACTACACTACTGTACGATTAGGTACACTGCCTATAAGTGTTGTAGCAAGGTTTAAGTATATCCATTCTATAAATAAATAAATATCTTGTGTAAAATTGTATAGTATTTAATAGTATTTCCTGCTAAAATTTAATAGTATTTCGTACCCCCACGCTACGACATCAAGTATTTTTGCCGCGACTCGTGGAGAATGTAAAATCCAGAAAAAAATATAAGGGACGAACAGATCAGTCCACACTTCCCCATCCACAAAAACTGCGAAAATACTGGAAAAAAAACGAAAAAACACTCCCAAATTCGCAATTTTTGACCGTTAATCATCAAATCTTTTACTAAAATCATGTTGAGAAGGATGCTATCAAGGAATTACTCAAGAAAAACGGTAAATTTCTACACCTAAACACCATTTAATCCGCAAATTGGTGTTCTTGAGCAATTTTATACCCAATTCGATTTTGATGCTTTTTAGTGTAATTATGCTTAAATTGCTTATATATTATGCTTGTATAACCTAGATTGATGCTATTTAACATGATTAGAAGCCTTAAACTTCAAATTTTGAGTAATCTAGGGTTTGTGTTCTTGAGCAAATTTGGGGCTTTTTGATATAAACAGGTTATGGCCGATTTTTGTCATGAATTGTTGCTAAATTAAGTAGTGTAACATGTTTAGGTAGTTAAATGATCCAAACTTTGAGCCTAAACATGATTTTGAGAATTAAAGTGGACTTTTTCAAGTCTAAAATTCATGAACTTGATTTTTAGAAAATAATGCCATTTGAAACTTGTTTAATTGCTAATAATGATTATTTTGACATATTATTCGAGTTGAATGCTTATGATCTTGGTGATCATTTTCGTATATGCTTATTTAAAAAAGTGTAGATTTGATAAAAATATGAAAATGAGCATAAGTTTGATATAAATTAATCATGTCATTGTAATTATTTTGATTGATGATTTTGCTGACACTAATGCATATTTGGATGCACAAAAATTGTGTTTGATGTGTTTTGCAGACTGAAAAGGGTGAATCTTCATCCCAAGCTCGCAATGCTCCTGTTGAGAATACGGAACAACAGGAGGTGGATAACTACTACAAACAAGATATACCTCATCCAGTCATGACATTTTCTGATATGCACTTGGAAGATTTGCACCCGAACCTGAGATTTGACAAACTTTGGATAGATTATCCAAAATACCAAAGGGGTTTGCATACTCTTCATTCTAAAGCTGTTGAAGTACCTAGGGTCATAGAATGGGGACCATTAGAAGCTGTAGAATTGGCCGGGCCAATTATGGAATTACTTGCACAGAGGTATGGTAATTCTACTTTTAACGATTGGGTACGGTTATTCAACATGCGTAGACCTGTATATAAAGTATGGTGTGAAGAATTGTTGTGTAGTATAGAAATAAATGATCGGGTAGCTAGTTTAACCGATCAATCTTTTACTAGATTTTTGTTAGGAGGTTCGATGCGCCACATGTCTTTACTAGACATGGCTTAGGCTTTACGTATATATACGCCTGAGGAGTTAGCATCTGCCGATTGTAGAGGGTTGATACTAAATGGTAGAAAGATAGTTGAAAATTTTGATACGCATGGTGTATGGAGTCAAATGACTAGCCATCACCGATTTAAAGAGGGAAATTACTCTTATTTGGATATAGATAGAGCTGAATTAAGAGTAATTCATAGGTTTTTAGCCAATTCGATTACACAACGAGGTAAGAACAAGGAAAAGGTAAATGAACAGGATTTGTTTTACCACATGTGTATTCGAGACCCACAAAGCGCTGTAAGTATACCTTATTGTGTGGGTTATTATTTATCAGCTATGGTTAGGGGGATGAGACCCCATAGCATAATAGGAGGTGGTATATTTATTACTTTGATTGCTGAATATCTCGGTGTGGATATAAGTCGGGGGGGATTATTAGTCGAAGAACCAGAACCCCGCGATACAATAGGTTTAAATGTATACCATGGTGCGAAGGTTTTGAAGAGGCGAAATAACGCCGCAGTACGATATAATGGTAGACATCCACAGGTTGAGAGAAACCAACAGCCAGGTAATGTGGGAGGGGGAAATGAAATGACAGAAATGCAAAGGTTTATAGCTTCACAAGAGTACGAAAATGCTAGACATCGAGCATTTGAAGATTGACAAGTTCATCAAAACCAAATCATAGCTTATTGCCAACAAATAGGTAGAAACTATATTCCTACTCCATCGCCCGTATTTCCTCTCTGGTCTATAGAGATCCAACCACCGTATCCTACGTATAACCCAGCCGAAGCATTTTATAACACATATGGTTATGCATGGAACCCCTACTGGTATCAGTATCATCCTTAGTCTACTTAATTTTATTTATTTTATAATTTGTAATATTGATACATTTAATACTTATTTTGGAATTGTATTAGTTTTTATAATTTACAAATTTTTATTTTTAGATTTTAATAATTTTTGAATGTGAGGTAATATACCAAACTTCAAAAATATGTATATATGTTTGCAGTTTATCTTATGTACACAACAGGGTAAAACAACGCATTTTCAAAGACTGGCATTAAGTTCAGCAAAAGCAACTAATTTTGACGACAAGATGCAAAATAAATGTGATATAACAACAACACGGAATGAACAAATGATATGCACCATTTATCATTCAGCAAACAAACGGCAATATGTTTGGAAACTTTGGTCAAATTTAATCATTTTGACACAAATCACCCTCAATAATTTAAATTGTTACTGATTTCTTGCAAATGAGGGCATTGCAAGATCTTAAGTGTGGGAAGGGGTTAAATTCTTTCGGATTTTAAAATTTTTACTTTATACACTTGGTTACCATTAGAAATACTAGTAAAGTAGTAGTTGTATTAGAATCTAGTGCTCTCTGATAATAAAGAACAGCCCTAGTCTTATATACTGACTACCCAATTCTAGTAAAATTTTTCAAAATTTTCAATTAAATGAACTCAAAATCATGTTTATACATATTTATGAACGATAAAACTAGGTTTTAACACCGAAATTATTGTTACCTCGGAAAGGACATAAATTGAGAAACAAACCAAAATGTTAAAATTCATTTAAAATGGAATAGAGGACAATAAAAAGGAAAATAAAAGCCAAGTGTGAGAAAATTTACCAAGATATTTTAAACATATGTCACATATTTCTGTAACAAATAACTGAAAATACTTTTGCTTTGGACTAAACTAAACGGTTTTACCCGATGAAAGAAAAGAAGAGATGGATCTACACGATGAATCAATTTCATCATTAAAAGGAAGTAAAGTCTTCCAAAAAAGAAACGCGCTTCTTGATTTAGGTCAGGAAGTTGTCGTTCAGACCAGCTGTAGGTTGACGAAAAATCTAGAAAAGTCATCACTAAAATCAGCAGGAAATCCACGGACCTCAGCATAAAAGAGGGTCGCCAAGTGGTCAGATTTATCCTAACCATGAGAAGGATTTATCTCGTAAAATGGGGGGCACCGTGCAAATTAGCTGGATAAGACTAATGAATTAGATCCCCAGAAAGGATAATCTCCTTAAAAGATCAAAAATCAGCTTTTAAGCCTGATATTACTCAATCCTAGAGATTGACCTTAAAGATTGAGAATTCAAACTCATGAAATTCAATGATATCTAAACTCGAGCTTGAACGAGAAAATATTTTGATCAAATTATAAACCGATTTGTTTTCTGAAAACCCATTTTCAATGCGTTCATTACCATTGAACGTAAAATCCTAGGAATTCACCTGGAATTCATTAGGTCACCTGAATCAAATCGGGTGTCAACCATAAGAACAGTGGTTGCATAGCATGGTCAAAGACAGGACCTTGTGCCAGACCGAAAAATCATAAGGGTGAGCTTTACTATTGCTCCTACCATGGATAGTAATTGCGTCCGACATGTTATAGACCATAATTAAAAGCATGTCAGGGGACATTGCCTTAACAGTTGCTTGTTCAACGCTTTCCTTTACAACCGGACGGTAGTTTACCGAAAGGTAATATACGGAGCAAGTATACTGGACGTGTTGCTTTCCTAATACAAGGTTAGCGAGTGGGTGACACAAAACCGCAAGTTTTGAGCTAAAATTTTCAAATCTGAAACCCACCAAACCCACAAAAATATTTTGCAAACACCGGTGAAGGGTTATTCCGGAAAACTTATCTAGGGTAAAAACTAGAATTAATTTTCAAAAGATCAAATGTTTTCATAAAGATCCAATTTCCTTAATGGATCTAAATTTTATAGTCATGTGGGACTGTAAACCATATCGTTACTACCATTGTTTATACCGCCGTATAAAAATCACTGATGTACAAAGTGTGAAGAATAAAGAAGTGATTCTAGTATTTCAAGACTATATTGCTTGAGGACAAGCAACGCTCAAGTGTGGAAATATTTGATAATGCTAAAAACGAACATATATTTCATAGCATTATTCCTCAAGAAAGACAAGCTTTTAGTTGCAATTGTTCTATTTAAAAGTGATATTCGTTTAAATAATAAAAGGTGAAGACAAAAGACAGATTCGATGAATTGAAGACGCAAACGACCAAAAAGCTTAAAAGTACAAAATACAATCAATGAGGTTCCAATTATTGATAAGAAACGTCTCAAAATTACAAGAGTACAAGATTCAAAACGCAAAGTACGAGATATTAAATTGTACGCAAGGACGTTCGAAAATCCGAAACCGGGACCAGAGTCAACTCTCAACGCTCGACGCAACGAACTAAAAATTACAAGTCAACTATGCACATAAATATAATATAATATTTAAATAATTCTTATAATTATTTATATATTATATAATATATTATAAACCGTCGTCAAGAAAGGCTCCAAACTTGTGTGAGCTATAAAAGCAAACTCCGCGAGTTGCGGAGTTTGCAGTGCAAAAATTACGCGAGTCGCGGAGCCCCAAATGTTGAAACTGCCTATAAAGCTCGCGCATTCTGATCGTAAAAAATATATCAATATATATCCATCCATCTATCTATACGTAATATTTATATTTATAATTTATATTTTAATTTTAATTTTAATCCTAATAATAAGGGTATGTTAGCGAATGTTGTAAGGGTGTAAGTCGAAATTCTGTCCGTGTAACGCTACGCTATTTTTAATCATTGTAAGTTATGTTCAATCTTTTTAATTTAATGTCTCGTAGCTAAGTTATTATTATGCTTATTTAAAACGAAGTAATCATGATGTTGGGCTATTTACTAAAATTGGGTAATTGGGCTTTGTACCATAATTGGGGTTTGGACAAAAGAACGACACTTGTGGAAATTAGACTATGGGCTATTAATGGGCTTTATATTTGTTTAACTAAATGGTAGTTTATTAATTTTAATATAAAGATTTACAATTGGGCGTCCCTTTAAATAACCATTTACACTCGATCGGACACGATGGGCGGGGTATTTATATGTACGAATAATCGTTCATTTAACCGGACACGGGAATTGTAAGACCCGATTATTTATTTTACAGAAGTGTATTAGAGTGCATGAAGTGTGGGGAAAATTGTGTGAGTAAGCCAAAGACAGAACCTGTTCAGCCCTTCGTGCGCGCCGCGCAGGGGTAATGGTGCGCGCCGCGCACTGTCCCTGAGACAGAACCCCAGTTTTTCTGTTTTGAGTTTAATGAAGGGCATTATGGTCTTTTCACTTGAGGGTCGGTTTTAGGCCACAAAGGAAGATTGGTGGACTCTTTCAAGTCCACAATCTTATCTTCATCTCTTCCACACACTCTCAAAACCTAGAATGAGAAATAGAGCTTAGAGAGAGAAAGCTTCATTTGGGGAAGAAGGAGCTTGAATCAAACGAAGTTGCAAGTGTTAAAGTTGTTCACCTTGTTCACGGCTACATTGTGGTGGTATTGGTAAGCTCTAACTCCGAGTTTTCATAGTTTGATTTAGTGTTCATAATTGGGGTTTTGAAATGGGTGTTCTTGAAATAAACCCATTAGTTGTTAATTGGATGTTTGAGCTAGTAAATGGTGTTAATAACCATTGTTGGTTGGTTTGGGTTTGTTAATGAAGATGATTAGTTGTTAATCATGTGTGGTTGTTGGAATCACTAGTTAATTAAGATTATAAGTGATTAGAAGTGTAAACTTGCAAATGGGTGTTGACTTGAGTTTGGGTCAAAATGGATTTTTGTGTCCTAATGATGCAAGTAAGTGTTTTGATGTTGAACTTTGAGCATAAGGGGGTGTTTGAACATAATCATTAGTTAATTTTGATTATGGGTGTTTTGGGCGAGTTTTGACTTAGTCAAAGTGATGCATGTGCAAATGGGTCGATATTGCACTTATGGTGTTTTGTGTATAAGCTAGTGTATTTAGCTTATTCGGTTGTAAATTACTTAGGTGATTTGCATCGGACGATTAGGAGCTCAAGCGGAAGTTGCCTTACTTGAAATCAAGGTGAGTGGAATATTTATACATGTATGTATGTGGTTTATTTACTCGTACGCGATGTGGGCCTTTGGCGCCACATCGTGAGTGTTGGGTGTTATGTCACAAGTTGGTGGCTTATTTGGTATTCGGGTGAAGAGAAATACGGGTCAGTAGTATCTCGCTAGGTGTCTCACGAGTCGGTGACATCTCTTGGAGGTTTACAAGTCGGTGACCTCATATGTATTGACGGGTGGTGCACTAGTCGGTGACACCCCATAGTGTTCACAAGTCGGTGACACTTGGTGGTACTTCACAAGTCGGTGATGCCACATGGCGTTCACGAGGCGGTGACCCATAAGTAATAGTGGTGATTCACAAGTCGGTGACACCTTATGATGAGTCACAAGTCGGTGACATTTCTTAGTGATCACAAGTCGGTGACACTAGGTGGGGCTTCACAAGTCGGTGATGCTACATGGAGATTCACAAGTCGGTGACACCATATGACGAGTCACAAGTCGGTGACATGGTACGAGTGAGACTCGATGATCTTGGTGGGCTACAAGTCGGTAGTAGTAAGCGGTGAACGGTTAGCGTGGCTTTGCCCTTCTAGGTTTAGTATATTATCGTGTTGAATTATATACTAACGTTGTTGCTAGTCGTGTGTTTGTTGATGCTAACTCGTTTATTCGTTGTATGTAATGGTTTTGTAGGTGGATGCGTGTAGGTAAATTACATATGTATATGTATAAGTATTGCATTCACTAAGCATTAGCTTACCCTCTCGTTGTTTACCATTTTATAGGTTCCGGCGTAGATAAGGGTAAGGGCATTCGTTCGGACTAGAGATCCCGCTTGATGCTAGGGGACGCTTTTGGCTTTAGTAGCTCTTGGAGTTTGACCGATAGTTGGGTAGTTTAATCCCAAACGCCATGCTCATTGTGTAGTTTGGAACTTAAACTTTTTGGTGGTCGAAACTCTAAACTTGTATTAAACTTGTATTTTGGGTCGTGTGGGCCCCGCTTGTAAAACATCGTTTTATGTTTGATTCGTGTTAGTTTTACATATATAAGTTTGTCGTGAAAAGCGTTCGGTCTAAATATGTCGGGAAGTGGTCCATCTTTTTACGAGTTAAAAACAGTTTGATCAGAGCCTGGAACGCCTTGTGCGCGTCGCGCACTTTCAGTGGAGCGCGCCGCGCACCACACCTGAGCAGCAGTTTAAATTTTTTTTTTTGGGACTGTTTTTGGTCGGTTATCGGGTTGGGTTGTTAGGTATCAGAGCATGGTCTAAGGGATTTAGGTGACTTGAGATAGGCGCCTAGACTTAGACTTTTGTGTGTGCTATGTATTGATTATGTTGTTATTAATCGTGTTGTTTGCGTTGAATATCTAGCTAGATAGTTGTTGTATTCATGAGGTCGGCATGGCGTGTGAGCGTAATAATGCTTCGCGACCATTATTACGGTTGCAAGCCAAGTCATGCAAGTGATGTACAACAAGTGTTGAACTACATGGGATGTACGAACTGTGGCATATTATATGTTTGTGAACGATTGATCGTGGTGGTGTGTGTAAGTTATTCATGTTGTGTTCCTAACCGAGTTCATTTCTTAGAATGACTACAAGGAGCAAACAAGCCAACGAAGATCAAGACGAAGACGTTGAGTTCACGGCTAAGGTTGAGGCCATCTTTAAACGTCAAAAAGCGGAGTTTCTCGAGGATGTTAGAAAAGTTTTTCGGGAATCGGTTGATGGGCAATTAACCGATCTAATTGATGAAAGGTTGAAGGTCGCAATCGAGGAAGCGCTTGATGCTAGAAATATTTATCCCCGAGGTGAAGGGAGTGAAGGAAATGGGAGGCGGGACTTCCATTACAAAAACTTCAAGGATGCACAACCCCCTATGTTTAATGGGGTAAGGGATCTGTTGAAGAGTACATGTTGGGTTTCAGACATCGAGGGGGCTTTCCGTACTAGTGAATGTCCTACCGAGAAGAAAACGAGGTACGGTTCTAGTATGTTACGGGAAGAAGCCAAGTTGTGGTGGGATGACAAGATTCAATTGTATGGCGAGGAACAATGTATGAGCTTGTCATGGGATGAGTTCAAAAAGGAGTTCTTTGATAATACCGAACTTCTTCCGACCTTGATAGAATCCGGGACGAGTTACACAATTTGCGACAAGGTTCGATGGACTTGGTTACTCTCAAGTCTACCTTCTTGGCAAAGACTCGTTTTTGTCCGGAGTATGTTGGTGACGATCACAAGTTGATGAAAGATTTTTACCGTACCATGAATGACGAGTTGAAGGGTAAGATTAGTCAGGGAATGGCTAAGTCTTTTGAAGAGTTGTTTGAGTTGGTGCGGGGTTTCGAACCGGAGGTGTCAAAGCCAAGTGTGTCCGATGTTAGTAAACGGAAGTTCGAAGCGGCGACTTTTTCGAACAAGAAGAGTAAAAGCGCTACCGAAGGTGTCAGAAGCGTAAAGATGAATGACACGGGTGGTTCTAAATTCGCGTGTTATAATTGTGGGCAAACGGGGCTTAAGTCTCGTGATTGTCCGTCGGGTAAGGTCACATGTTTTAAGTGCCGGAAGGAGGGACACCGGAAGTCGGAATGTCCCGAGTGGAATAGTGACGGAGCGCGAAAATCTAGCGACGCTTGATTCAGGTACTATTCGATTTTAGTACTATCTTTATGCGGGTGATTTTGGATAATGATTGAGTTTATCCATGTGTTGTAGTGACTAGCTAGGTCGAGTTAGTCCATTGCGGTTTGATTAGCCTTGTCGGGGTAATCAATTGGATGTTGAAGTTGACCGAGGCGGGTTAACCAAGTGAGTTTGACTAACCGGGTTGGGTTAATCAATTAAATGATAAGTGTTGACCGAGTCGGGTTGACCTAGTGTGTTTGACTTAACCAAGTCTGGTTAATCAATTGTTGTTAGGCGTTGACCGGGGTGGGTTGACTAAGGGTATTTGACTAACCGAGCCGGGTTAATCAAATTGTTTTTAGGGGATTAACCAAGTCGGGTTGACCGAGATTGTAACGACCCGACTTTTTCGACTTGCTTTTGTGCCTTGTATTTTTGTGAAACTGCGTATTTGTGCGTACTGTGTTACTTTATACTCTGGAAACTTGATTTGCGTGGTTTACTTCCATTTATATGTTAAAACGTGCCTTAGAGTACGTAGGATACATAACTTGATCATTGGAAGCCTTTATAACCGTTAGTGTTATTTGACGTTTCGAATAAACCGCGAACTTGCGCGCACGTTTAACTTTTGTCATAATCGGAATATTATGACTGCGAAATATTAATTATTATTTTATAATAATAATTACCTGGGTTTTTGGATGCTTAATTACGCGTAGTAATTTAATTATGCACAATAGTTAGTCTTGTTGGACTTTCTACCTTGTTGGGCTCAAGCCCACCCTACTCTAGCTAGTGACCCAATTAATTAGCCATTGTCCATGTCATCAATCCTTGTCAAATTCCTTGCTTATAAATACTAGCCCTTGTCCATGTCATCAATCCTTGTCAAATTCTTTGCTTATAAATACTAGCCCTTGTCCATGTCATCAATCCTTGTCAAATTCCTTGCTTATAAATACTAGCCATTTACCTCTCATTCAAATCAATTGCTCATTTGGTTTTCACACACACACTTGTTCTTTCTTTCTTTCCTTTCTAGTATTGCTTGTAAGTCTTCTTTTTCTTCTTCTTTTCCTTTCATTTTCGTGGCCATCATCATCATATTATGGAGATCAAAGTTCCTTTTAGCTTTGATCTTGCTTATATCTTGTTGATTCAAGCATGAATCTTTCAAGAACGTGGAAGATTCAAGCTTTCTAGCTTTGAATCTTCACCAACTTTGTAGATTCATCTTTCTTTTACTTTAATCTTGTTATTTTGTGATAAAGATTCAAACTTTTGTTTGTTATCTTCATATATCTTAAAGATCCAAGCTTTATGCTTCAAGATCTTCAAGAACACTAAAGGTTCAAGCTTTCTAGCTTTGTGACCTTATAAATTGTGTGAAAGGGATCGAAGCTCTCTAGCTTAGGGTTCCATCACCTCTTTTGACTTGGATCATGTTCATACTTGTTTGATTGATGTAAAGTTTGTAACTTTGTTTGTAAATAGGACTTGTAATTGTGTTAAGACTAAGGATATGATGTAACCTTGGTTCATCATCCATCTAAGACTCTTAAATGAGTTGTGTTACCACTTGGTCTTAACATATTGTGTATTGATGGTAGAATCTTGGTCAAAAGTGATGCTAAACCATCAACGAGTTGTACACTTGAAGCTACAAGCATCAAGGATGAGAACCGTGATGAGCATCAAGCACCAAGAACCTCACCAGAGCACTTGTCCACTGATTTTCGTATCTGATCAGACTACCTGGGCTACTGGAAAGTTGATTTTCAGTTAGTTCAGTTCGAGTATATGATTTTCCGTTTAGGCCTCGTCTTAATCCGAGTTACGGTTTATGATTTATGGCCCTCCGAGAGTCACTACACCCTATTAACGTTGTGCTGAAATTTCTGACCTACTCGCACTTAAACCGTCACCACGGTCAAACGAAGATGAGTTAGGTTCTGAAAATTGGTCAGCGGTTAGGGGACTCACATACGGAGCCATATCCACTGACTATACATCTTTTCGATTTACTTAGAGGTCGCAGCAGCTGACCGAAGTCAGCCTATTGTTTCGATCTCTATTCTTGTCGAACTTACTTAGCTTTTATGATGATGAATGATGATGATGATGACACTTAAACTTATTTTATGCACTATTAGAATTTATAAAAACAACCTACTGACCTAGTAACCCTTGATTTAGGTTGACGACCTTTCGGACCGACTTACTACTTGCGTACTTTCATTACCGACTTTACCGCTTTTATCACTGTGAGTTATAGCATTCCCTTTTTACTTTAACTTATTTTGGGAACTGAGAATACATGCGGATTTTATGTTTTACATACTAGGCACGAGTACTGAAACTTATATATGTGTGGGTTATACAACGGCATAAATATTCCCTTTAGCTCGGTAACGTTTAATCATTGGTTTTTGAACCGTGAACGCGAATCATAGATATGGATCCATAGGGTTTGACATCCCCACTCGGGCAAGTAGCGCTAGCATTTAACGAGTGTTTAATACTTCGTAAACATACGCACTTGCCAAGTGTACTTTCAGGGGGTATAAACGTTAAGTTAGTTACCGATTGCCCACGGTTGAGCATATACTTAATCATACTGATTTGAATTACTGATTTGAAATGCTTGTTTGAAGCACTGAAATCTCGTGGCCTACATTACATTACTGAATACAAACAAACTATAGCTCACCAACATTCGTGTTGACTTTTTAAGCATGTATTTCTCAGGTGTTTAGACGTTGTTGCTTCTGCTGTTAGCCTTGCTGTTCTAGTCTCGGTGTATAGACTTGCTGTGTTAGACTTCTGCTGTATTACTTAGAGATGTCTCAAACATGAAACTTTTACTTTGCATTCCCAACTTATGTTATTTTCAAAACAATAGCTTTGTAATGACCTTAGTATCATGTACTCATGTTAATGTTTCCTATTCATATTTTGTAAAACGTTATCTGTTCATGAATGCAAAACTTGTTTTCAAATAGCATATAGTGTTTGACCTTGTAATGATCCTGTTGTTGATGTACTGTACACGATGATTTTGTACGGGACGTCACAGAGATAGTTTGACTAACCAATTCGGGTTAATCAATAAGTTGTTGGGAGTGTTGACCAAGTCGGGTTGACCAAGTGAGTTCGACTTAACCGAGTCGGGTTAATCAATTTGGTGATAAGTGTTGATCGAGGCGGGTTGACCGAGCGTATTTGACTAACCGGGTCGGGTTAATTATTTTTTGTTAAGGGTTGGCCGAGGTAGGTTGACCGGGCGAGTTGGAGGCCTAACCGAGTCGGGTGAAACCGTGATTTGATTAGAGGGTTACTTGTATTGCGCTCCATAAGGTTTAGCGTAGTAATGGTATACCATTCGAGAGGCGTTCACGTTGACTTTGTATGTGTGCGAGTATAGTCATGGTGGTTGACTATCTTTGTTTGTGTGTAAGTGACCGCGTTAACGGTCGAGACTGTACGGGTAGGGTATAAGTCTTGGTGGCACCAAGCATCGCCATTGTAAGTGAAAGTTTGCTAGGCCTGTTTTGTGTCCTAGGTAGATCTCGACTAGCAGTTGATTGCTAGGGAGTTGTGGCATTGAGCCGTAATGTTCATTGGGTTTGGGTGACTTCGAATAGTCAAGTGTCATATAACGCCGAGGATGGACCCCGAAAGGGGCAAGTGAATGAGACTCGGTGGTAGTAATGGGAGTTGCATAACACTACGTCAGGTGCCCTCCATATACCTGCAAGTGGAATGCTTCACTCCGGTGGTGTGATTACTTTGTACTTGGGTACCGGTGAGGAAACTCGAAGGTACGATCATGGTTTATTGCGATGACTAGTGGGCGTTGACGTTTAGCCGATTCGGAAAGACTAGGTTCGAGTATCTTGTGGTAAGTCCGCGGAAAATTTTGAGTATGACCGACGTTGGTACCGGTCATGTATGTTGTGAAATGTTGAAATTTCGCAAGGTATTATCATCTTGACGATGATAAGGTAGGGTTAAAACCCTAAGTGGGGGAGTATGTACCCGAAGGGTACGATGCTTCTTTGGTTTGGTAGGCGTGTTTGAGCCATTTGCCGTAAGTTATCTCGTTTTGAGAGCCAACTAGAGACGTAGAGTGTTAGTTTGGACTGTCTCATGTAGGGGCGTGTTAGGATAGAGTGCGTTCGGGAACGAACTCTCTAGAGTATTGGCGATGGGCGTTAGAACTCTAAGTCGTGAGTTGGAGTATGCCAAGGAAATCATGAAGGTTAATTGTGCAATTGGAATGTTGCATGGTGGTAAAGTGTGATCGATAGGATGCACGGTGGCCTCAAAGGTTCCGAGATTGTGTGAGAACTCGAAGACTTGTGGAAAATGAGTTGTTTTCGTTCGCGATGAGGTTTATATCGCGAGGACGCGATCCAATTTAAGTGGGGGAGAGTTGTAAGACCCGATTATTTATTTTACAGAAGTGTATTAGAGTGCATGAAGTGTGGGGAAAATTGTGTGAGTAAACCGAAGACAGAACATGTTCAGACCTTCGTGCGCGCTGCGCAGGGGTAATGGTGCGCGCTGCGCACTGTCCCTGCGACAGAACCCCAGTTTTTCTGTTTTGAGTTTAATGAAGGGCATTATGGTCTTTTTACTTGAGGGTCGGTTTTAGGCCACAAAGGCAGATTGGTGGACTCTTTCAAGTCCACAATCTTATCTTCATCTCTTCCACACACTCTCAAACCCTAGAGTGAGAAATAGAGCTTAGAGAGAGCAAGATTCATTTGGGGAAGAAGGAGCTTGAATCAAATGAAGTTGCAAGTGTTAAAGTTGTTCACCTTGTTCACGGCTACGTTGTGGTGGTATTGGTAAGCTCTAACTCCGAGTTTTCATAGTTTGATTTATTGTTCATAATTGGGGTTTTGAAATGGGTGTTCTTGAAATAAACCCATTAGTTGTTAATTGGATGTTTGAGCTAGTAAATAGTGTTAATAACCATTGTTGGTGTGTTTGGTTTGTTAATGAAGATGATTAGTTGTTAATCATGTGTGGTTGTTGGAATCACTAGTTAATTAAGATTATAAGTGATTAGAAGTGTAAACTTGCAAATGGGTGTTGACTTGAGTTTGGGTCAAAATGGATTTTTGTGTCCTAATGATGCAAGTAAGTGTTTTGATGTTGAACCTTGAGCATAAGGGGGTGTTTGAACATAATCATTAGTTAATTTTGATTATGGGTGTTTTGGGCGAGTTTTGACTTAGTCAAAGTGATGCATGTGCAAATGGGTCGATATTGCACTTATGGTGTTTTGTGTATAAGCTAGTGTATTTAGCTTATTCGGTTGTAAATTACTTAGGTGATTTGCATCGGACGATTAGGAGCTCAAGCGGAAGTTGCCTTACTTGAAATCAAGGTGAGTGGAATATTTATACATGTATGTATGTGGTTTATTTACTCGTACGCGATGTGGGCCTTTGGCGCTACATCGTGAGTGTTGGGCGTTATGTCATAAGTTGGTGGCTTATTTGGTATTCGGGTGAAGGGAACTACGGGTCGGTAGTATCTCGCTAGGTGTCTCACGAGTCGGTGACACTTCTTGGAGGTTTACAAGTCGGTGACCTCATATGTATTGACGGGTGGTGCACTAGTCGGTGACACCCCATAGTGTTCACAAGTCAGTGACACTTGGTGGTACTTCACAAGTTGGTGATGCCACATGGCGTTCACGAGGCGGTGACCCATAAGTAATAGTGGTGATTCACAAGTCGGTGACACCTTATGATGAGTCACAATTCGGTGACATTTCTTAGTGATCACAAGTCGGTGACACTAGGTGGGGCTTCACAAGTCGGTGATGCTACATGGTGATTCACAAGTCGGTGACACCATATGACGAGTCACAAGTCGGTGACATGGTACGAGTGAGACTCGATGATCTTGGTCGGCTACAAGTCGGTAGTAGTAAGCGGTGAACGGTTAGCGTGTTTTTGCCCTTCTAGGTTTAGTATATTATCGTGTTGAATTATATACTAACGTTGTTGCTAGTCGTGTGTTTGTTGATGCTAACTCGTTTATTCGTTGTATGTAATGGTGTTGTAGGTGGATGCGTGTAGGTAAATTACATATGTATATGTATAAGTATTGCATTCACTAAGCATTAGCTTACCCTCTCGTTGTTTACCATTTTATAGGTTCCGGCGTGGATAAGGGTAAGGGCATTCGTTCGGACTAGAGATCCCGCTTGATGCTAGGGGACGCTTTTGGCTTTAGTAGCTCTTGGAGTTTGACCGATAGTTGGGTAGTTTAATCCCAAACGCCATGCTCATTGTGTAGTTTGGAACTTAAACTTTTTAGTGGTCGAAACTCTAAACTTGTATTAAACTTGTATTTTGGGTCGTGTGGGCCCCGCTTGTAAAACATTGTTTTATGTTTGATTCGTGTTAGTTTTACATATATAAGTTTGTCATGAAAAGCGTTCGGTCTAAATATGTCGGGAAGTGGTCCATCTTTTTACGAGTTAAAAACAGTTTGATCAGAGCCTGGAACGCCTTGTGCGCGCTGCGCACTTTCAGTGGAGCGCGCCGCGCACCACACCTGAGCAGCAGTTTAAATTTTTTTTTTGGGACTATTTTTGGTCGGTTATCGGGTTTGGTTGTTACAGGAATGGATTAATAGCCACTAGAATTATTAAAACAGGGGTGAAATTATGTACAAGGACACTTGGCATAATTGATAACAAAGTATTAAAACCTTGGGTTACACTCCGTCAACATCCTGGTGTAATTATTAAACAAAGTATTAAAATTTTGTTACAGTTTAAGTCCCCAATTAGTTGGAATATTTGACATCGGGTATAAGGATAATTTGACGAGGACACTCGCACTTTATATTTATGACTGATGGACTGTTATGGACAAAAACCAGACGGACATATTAAATAATCCAGGACAAAGGACAATTAACCCATGGGCATAAAACTAAAATCAATACGTCAAACATCATGATTACGGAAGTTTAAATAAGCATAATTCTTTTATTTCATATTTAATTTCCTTTATTTTATATTTAATTGCACTTCTAATTATCGCATTTTTATTGTTATTGTATTTAATTGCACTTTTAATTATCGTACTTTTTAATTATCGCAAGTTTATTTTATCGCACTTTTATTATTCGCAATTTCATTATCGTTATTTACTTTATGCTTTAAATTAAGTCTTTTATTTATTTAATATTTTATATTTTGTTTTAACTGCGACTAAAGTTTTAAAATCAATAAACTGGTCATTAAACGGTAAAAAACCCTCTTTATAATAATAATATTACTTATATATATATCTGTATTTTTATAAAAGTAAACTAATATAGCGTTAAGCTTTGTTTAAAGATTTTCCCTGTGGAACGAACCGGACTTACTAAAAACTACACTACTGTACGATTAGGTACACTGCCTATAAGTGTTGTAGCAAGGTTTAAGTATATCCATTCTATAAATAAATAAATATCTTGTGTAAAATTGTATAGTATTTAATAGTATTTCCTGCTAAAATTTAATAGTATTTCATACCCCCACGCTACGACATCAAGTATACTATTAAATACTATACAATTTGAAAGGTAAATATGCTATTATCAAATATTCCTCAAATTGTTACAATTAAAAGAAAGACAAATGATATGCAATAAAAATTGTATAGTATATCAAATATTTTAATACAAAATATTTAAATAAAACTTATATTTTTGTAAAATAAAAATAAAGAAACTTTATAAAACTTAAATATTTAACAAAATCTTAAAAATATTTATATTTTTAGTTTACTTTTATTAAAATACGCTATTGTAAAAATACGTTTTTAATTATTCGAAAATATAAAAAGAAAAACAAAAATATAAATATTTTTAAGATTTTGTTAAATATTTAAGTTTTATAAAGTTTCTTTATTTTTATTTTACAAAAATATAAGTTTTATTTAAATATTTTGTGTTTATTTAAAATATAAAATTAAAAACCGAAAAAGAAAAAAAAATTATATATATATATATAAATCTAGTTTTAAGATTTTTATTTATAAAATTATAAAGTAGTTCTATTTTTATATAAGTTTTTATTATATAAATATTTTTATTTAAAACAGAAAATATAAAGCATAATACAGAAAATATAAAAAAAACAAAAAACAAAAACGCGTCGAATTAAATCCTGTACCTGATTTGAATTTTAGAACCCCACGACTCGCGGAGTTTTCCTGCTTCGGGCACCGTAACTCGCGGAGCAGCCCTGACACACGTGACAGAAACCCTAATCATCATTAATTACGGGTTTTATATTTATTAATTAACTTTTAACCCTAATTAGGTTTAATTTTAATATATTAATTAGTTTTACTTTTTATTTAATTTATATATTTAGTTAAATTAGTTTAATTAATGTAAAATTAATAGTTTTAATAAATAAATAATATAAAAATAATATTTTTATAAAAATTGTAATTTTTACAACTTTTTATATATTTTTATATTTTCTCCCTTTTTAATTGTTTTAGCGTAATATTTGTATTTTTCGCTAGTTTTTAGTTTTAAACTTAGTTTTTGCCATAGTTATATTTTTATTTCTAGATTTTTAGGCTTTGCCGTAAAATCCCTTAAGTGCTTTTTCTTTAGACTAAGATTTAGGTACTTTAGAATTTTGCGACGCCTTTTTAAGTTTTAGTTTCTTTTTAAGTTATTGCCATTTGGGATATAGTTTTACTTGTAAGCTTTAATATTTTTAGACGCCTTTTACCTATGTATCAATTATCATTCCAATTAGTAATCTCAATTTGCGATTATAATTTTAAGTTAGTGATAGTAATAAGGTTGGGTTAGTCGAGTGTTTTTAAGTTCTATAAGTCACTCTTTTTCTTTCTTATTTTTATTTTTCGATCTTTTTCCGACACGCTCTTTTTCTTTCTTATTTCTCGCTATTCTAGTTTTTAGAACATAGATTTTTTATTCTACTTCTTATCTAAATTTCTTAAAATTACGAAAATTTATTTTAAGTGGTTAAATTGATAGACATTAAAATTTTCTGGTTCGTAGTAATAGTTGGATTTGTACGTGGACCGGGTTATTGGAGCCAAACAGTCCTCAATTATATTGAGACCAAACGAATCTTGCCCCTCTGCTGCATCTTTTGGCTATTCGAAACGTGGGCAAAATCAGAAAAGTCTATTAATTGGATAACTTATATGATAATGCTAAAAACGAACATATATTTCATAGCATTATTCCTCAAGAAAGACAAGCTTTTAGTTGCAATTGTTCTATTTACAAGAGATATTCGTTTAAATATTAAAAGTGAAGACAAAAGGCAGATTCGACAAATTGTAGACAAAAAGGTCCAAAGAGCTAAAAAGTACAAGATACAACTAAAAAGGTTCAAAATATTGATGAGGAACGTCTCAAAATGACAAGAGTACAAGTTACAAGACGCAAAGTACGCGATTTAAAATAATACGCGAGGACGTCCGAAAATCCGGAACCGGGACCTGAGCCAAGAAGAAACGCCCGACGCAACGGACCAAAAATATCTAGTCTACTATGCACAAGAATATAATATAATATATATATAATTATATATAATTATATATTATATATATTATTATTATTATATTACGTCGACAAAGAAGAAAACAAAAGTAGTTGGCTGGATCCAGGGTGGCCATGCGACTCGCATGGCCAGAAGCACAAAACCATGCGAGTCGCATGGTGTGAGATTGATGGTCAGGTCCTATAAAAAGCCAGTTTTCTGCCGAGTTTTAAACACATTTTTTTTTTTCTCTTCCTCTTCATACGTAATTATAATTATATTTATAATTTATATTTTAATTTTAATTATAATTCTAATAATAAGGGTATGTTAGCGAATGTTGTAAGGGTGTAAGTCGAAATTCTGTCCGTGTAACGCTACGCTATTTTTAATCATTGTAAGTTATGTTCAACCTTTTTATATTAATGTCTCGTAGCTAAGTTATTATTATGCTTGTTTAAAACGAAGTAATCATGATGTTGGGCTAATTACTAAAATTGGGTAATTGGGCTTTGTACCATAATTGGGGTTTGGACAAAAGAACGACACTTGTGGAAACTAGACTATGGGCTATTAATGGGCTTTATATTTGTTTAACTAAATGAAAGTTTGTTAATGTTAATATAAAGATTTACAATTGGGCGTCCCTATAAATTACCATATACACTCGATCGGACACGATGGGCGGGATATTTATATGTACGAATAATCGTTCATTTAACCGGACACGGGAATGGATTAATAGCCACTAGAATAATTAAAACAGGGGTGAAATTACATTCAAGGGTAATTGGTGTAATTGTTAACAAAGTAGTAAAACCTTGGTTTACACGCAGTCGATAACCTGGTGTATTCATTAAACAAAGTATTAAAACCTTGTTACAATTCGAATCCCCAATTAGTTGGAATATTTATCTTCGGGTATAATAATAATTTGACAAGGACACTTGCAATTTATATTTATGACTGATGGACTGTTATGGACAAAAACCAGACGGACATATTGAATAATCCAGGACAAAGGACAATTAACCCATGGGCATAAAACTAAAATCAACACGTCAAACATCATGATTACGGAAGTTTAAATAAGCATAATTCTTTTATTTCATATTTAATTTCCTTTATTTTATATTTAATTGCACTTCTAATTATCGCACTTTTATTTATTGTTATTTCATTTTATCGCACTTTTAATTATCGTACTTTTTAATTATCGCAATTTAATTTTTATCGCATTTTTATTATTCGCAATTTCATTATCGTTATTTACTTTACGCTTTAATTTAAAGTCTTGTATTTATTTTATATTTTACATTAGGTTTTAACTGCGACTAAAGTTTTAAAATCGACAAACCGGTCATTAAACGGTAAAAACCCCTCTTTATAATAATAATATTACTTATATATATATTTGTATTTTTATAAAAGTAAACTAATATAGCGTTGAGCTTTGCTTAAAGATCTCCCTGTGGAACGAACCGGACTTACTAAAAACTACACTACTGTACGATTAGGTACACTGCCTATAAGTGTTGTAGCAAGGTTTAAGTATATCCATTCTATAAATAAATAAATATCTTGTGTAAAATTGTATCGTATTTAATAGTATTTCCTGCTAAAATTTAATAGTATTTTATACCCCTCTGCTTTGACATCAAGTATTTTTGGCGCCGCTGCCGGGGAATAACTCTTAAAAGCCGGAAGCGCAACGCTAATATATAAAAAAACAAAAAAAAAAAAACAAGATTTTTAGTTACTTTTATTAAAAATTTGCTTTTGTAAAAATACGTTTTAATTATTCAAAAATATAAAAAATAAAAAAATATAAGCATTTTTAAGATTTTGTTAAATATTTAAGTTTTATAAGTTTCTTTATTTTTATTTTAGTTTATAAAAATATAAGTTTTAATTTTAATATCTTTTATTTAATTAAAAAAACAGAAAAAAAAAAAAAAAAAAAATAAAGAAAAACGCGTAAAAGTGAAACCTGTCAGCTCAAATTCTGAACCCCGCGACTCGCGGGGTTTTCTTCTCTTTTTGCCGCGACTCGCGGAGGTCTTCTGACACACGGACAAAACCCTAAAGTTGCATTAATTACGGGGTTTTAATTATTATTATTATTATTTAACTTAATTATTATTATTATTATTATTAATTTTAGTTTTTTTTACTTTTTTACTTTATATTTATGTATTTAGTTTTAATAAGTTTTTATTAAATTATAAAATTAGTAGTTTTATTAAATAAATAATATAAAATAATATTTTTTGTACTTTTTACAACTTTTTATATATTTTTATATTTTGTACCTTTTTAATCGTTGTAGCGTAATATTTATATTTTTTAGCTCATATTTAATTTTAAACTTAGTTTTTGCTATAGTTATTTTTACTCCTATATTTTTAGGCTTTGCCGTAGAATTCCTTAAGTGCTTTTTCTTTAGACTAAGATTTAGGTGCTTTAGAATTTTGCGACGCCTTTTTAAGTTTTAGTTTCTTTTTAAGATATTTCCATTTGGGATTTAGTTTTTCCTGTAAGCTTTAATATTTTTAGACCTTTTACTATGTATCAATTATCATTCCAATTAGTAATATCAATTTGCGATTATAATTTTAAGTTAGTTGTAGTAATAAGGTTAAATTAGTTAAGTATTTTTAAGTTTTTATAAGTTTCTTTTATTTTTCAATCATTTTTCTTTTTCGACCTTTTGCGACGAACTCTTTTTCTCTCTTATTTCTCGCTATTCTAGTTTTAGGACATAGAATTTTTTCTACTTCTTATCTAAAATTCTTAAAATTACGAAAATTTATTTTAAGTGGTTAAATTGATAGACATCAAAATTTTCTGGTTCGTAGTAATAGTTGGATTTGTACGTGGACCGGGTTATTGGAGCCAAACAGTCCTCAATTATATTGAGACCAAACGAATCCTGCCCCTCTGCTGCATCTTTTGGCTATTCGAAACGTGGGCAAAATCAGAAAAGTCTATTGATTGGATAACTTATTATAATTTTTCTTTCCTTTTAAAAACTAATAGGATATTCTGTGAATGCACCGAGCAAGACGTTCATCACCTTTTGTACGTTCACCACCTGTAACTAGATCAAGACATCGTTTAACAAATATAACCGCCGTTGATTTTTCTTTAGAATCGTCATCCAGTCGACCAAGTACTTCAGTTCAAATTTCCGATAATCCATTTTTTGAACCCAACCTCACAATTGAGAATCCAGAAAATATTCAGGAACGGTTCATAGATCCTGAACCATTAAACTTTCCTCCGGAACCACCAATCATTCAAACAGAGATTGTTGAGGAACGAACTATTAAATCAGAATCATCTAGTGATACCGATTCAACAAATTCAATTATGGAGAATCTGGAACCTTTAAGTATGGAAGACCGAATGAGAGCTAAACGCACTGGCCAAGGTCACGCAATTACTCATCCACACATTAATGCGCCAGATTATGAAATCAAAGGACAAATTCTACACATGGTGACTAATCAATGCCAATTTAGTGGTGCGCCGAAGGAAGATCCAAATGAACATCTACGTACCTTTAATAAGATCTGCACACTATTTAAAATACGAGAAGTGGAGGATGAACAGATATATCTCATGTTATTTCCCTGGACTTTAAAGGGAGAAGCCAAAGATTGGTTGGAATCGTTACCTGAAGGGGCGATTGATACATGGGACGTTTTAATTGACAAATTTCTTAAACAATTCTTTCCTGCATCTAAAGCCGTAAGACTTCAAGCAGAAATTGTTACGTTCACACAAAAGCCAAATGAAACTCTATATGAGGCGTGGACAAGATATGGAAAGTTATTAAGAGGATGTCCGCAACATGGTTTAGACACCTGTCAAATAGTACAAATATTCTACCAAGGATGCGACATCACTACAAGGAAAGACATAGATATAGCAGCTGGTGGTTCTATTATGAAGAAAACCGAAACTGATGCTTACAAAATTATTGATAACACTGCTTTCCACTCACATGAGTGGCACCAAGAAAAAGACATCATTAGATCATCTAAAGCAGCTAGAGCCGATTCTAGCCATGACTTAGATTCCATTTCCGCAAAGATAGATGCTTTCGAGAGACGAATGGAAAAGATGACTAAGGATATTCATGCTATACGAATTAGTTGTGAGCAGTGTGGAGGACCACATTTGACAAAAGATTGTCTAAGTATTGAATTAACAATGGAACAAAGAGAGAATATTTCATACATAAACCAAAGGCCTGGAAATAATTATCAGAATAATTATCAACCGCCAAGACCTATTTACAATCAAAATCAGAACTATAACCGAAATATTCCATACAATAACCAACAAGGTCCTAGCAATCAACAAGTATCCAATAATACTTATAATCAGCAAAGACCTAATTTTCAAAACAAACCACCACAACAAACCGATGATAAAAAGCCGAATTTAGAAGATATGATGACGAAGCTAGTTGAAACTCAAACGCAGTTTTTCACATCTCAAAAACAAACCAATGAACAAAATGCTCAAGCATTTAGAAATCAACAAGCTTCTATTCAAAATCTGGAACAAGAAGTAAGTAACCTAGCAAGGTTAATAGGTGAAAGAAAACCGGGAAGTTTACCTAGCGATACAAATGCTAACCCCCGGAATGAAACAGCTAAAGCTATTACCACAAGAAGTGGTACAACACTTAAATCACCTGAAATACCTGTAACTTCTGATGAAACCATTTCTACTCCACAAGAACCACAACCTGATAAAGAAAAGGAGAAAGAACCGGTAGTTGAAAAGGTTAATGAAGATAACACAGTTAAGGATAAACCTTATGTTAAACCATACCAACCACCACTTCCTTATCCGAGTAAAATGAAGAAGGAAAAACTTGAAGCCGAGCAATCCAAATTCTTGGATATGTTTAAACAGATAAATGTAAATCTTCCTTTCATTGATGTGATTTCAGGAATGCCAAGGTATGCTAAATTCTTGAAAGATCTAATCACGAATAGAAAGAAAATGGAAGAACTCTCGGCTGTTACTATGAATGCTAATTGTTCAGCAGTGCTGTTGAATAAGATACCAGAAAAACTATCTGATCCAGGAAGTTTCACAATTCCATGTTTTCTGGGTAGCCTTAGTTCAATAGAAGCATTAGCAGATTTAGGTGCTAGTATAAATCTAATGCCGTATTCACTTTACGCTAAACTAGACCTTGGAGAATTGAAACCAACCAGAATAAGCATACAACTAGCCGATAGATCAATAAAATATCCTAGAGGGATAATGGAGAACATGCTAGTTAAAGTTGGTACTTTAGTATTTCCAGTAGATTTTGTTGTTTTAGACATGGAAGAAGATTCTCAAGTTCCTCTCATATTAGGAAGACCATTCTTAAACACGGCTAAAGCAATGATAGACGTGTTCGGTAAGAAACTGACCCTAAGTATAGAGGATGAGAGTGTTACCTTTTCAGTTGATAGAGCAATGCAACAACCACAATCTGCAGATGATACATGTTATTATATTCAAACTATAGATGCACATGCAGAATTATTAAAAGAATTTCCAGAATTACAAGGAACAGGAGAATGTTCTTTAGGAGAAGGAAATGAACCAATTGACGAAGCTGAAATGTTAGCTACACTAATAGCTAATGGATATGAACCAACAACAGAAGAAATTCAAATGCTAAAAGAAGAAGACAGATATCGATATAAATCATCGATAGAAGAACCTCCGAAATTAGAGTTAAAGCCACTTCCAAACCATTTGGAATACGCTTATTTACATGGTGAATCTGAATTACCTGTAATAATATCGTCTTCTCTTACTGAAAATGAGAAATCACAGCTCATTTCTGTGTTGAAAGCTCATAAACCAGCCATTGCATGGAAGATTCATGATATTAAAGGAATAAGTCCTTCGTATTGCACACATAAAATCCTTATGGAAGAAGGTCATAAAACGTATGTGCAACGCCAACGAAGACTAAATCCTAATATGCAAGATGTAGTTAAGAAAGAGATTATTAAACTGCTAGATGCAGGTTTGATATATCCAATTTCTGATAGTCCATGGGTAAGCCCAGTTCAATGCGTACCTAAGAAGGGTGGCATGACTGTTATCACAAATGAGAAAAATGAGCTTATTCCTACTAGGACTGTAACAGGATGGCGTGTATGTATTGATTATAGAAAATTAAATGACGCCACCAGAAAAGATCACTTTCCCTTACCTTTCATAGATCAAATGTTGGAAAGATTAGCCGGAAATAGTTACTATTGTTTTCTAGATGGATTTTCCGGATATTTTCAAATTCCAATAGCACCCGAGGACCAAGAGAAAACAACATTCACGTGCCCTTATGGTACTTTTGCTTACAAAAGAATGCCATTTGGACTTTGTAACGCCCCTGCAACCTTTCAAAGGTGTATGATGGCGATTTTTCACGACATGATAGAAGAATGCATGGAAGTATTCATGGATGACTTTTCAGTCTTCGGTGATACATTTAAATCATGTCTAGTTAATCTGGAACGAATGCTAATTAGATGCGAAAAATCAAATCTAGTGCTTAATTGGGAGAAATGCCATTTTATGGTTAAAGAAGGCATCGTTCTTGGACATAAAATTTCAAAAGAAGGAATTGAAGTGGATAGAGCTAAAGTAGATGTAATTGCTAAACTTCCACATCCCACAAATGTTAGAGGAGTTAGGAGTTTTCTAGGGCATGCCGGTTTTTACCGACGTTTCATAAAAGATTTTTCTAAAATTGCCACTCCTATGAATAAACTCCTAGAAAAGGATGCGCCATTCATCTTTTCAGATGAATGTATCAAATCTTTTAATATTCTTAAAGAAAAACTCACTAATGCACCGATCATGATAACACCAAATTGGAATCTACCATTTGAACTAATGTGCGATGCAAGTGATTTTGCAATGGGAGCCGTTTTAGGACAAAGGATTGAAAAACGATTTCAACCTATATATTATGCTAGTAAGACATTACAAGGAGCACAAACGAACTATATAACTACTGAAAAAGAACTCCTTGCTATTGTCTTTGCTTTTGACAAATTTCGATCATATCTCGTTCTAGCAAAAACGGTGGTCTATACCGACCATTCTGCTCTTAGATACCTATTTTCAAAACAAGATGCTAAACCAAGATTAATCCGATGGATCTTACTCTTACAAGAGTTTGATATTGAAATCCGAGATAAAAGAGGAGCAGAAAATCTCGCCGCTGATCATCTTTCTCGTCTTGAAAATCCCGAATTAGAAGTTCTGAATGAATCAGCCATACAAGACAACTTTCCTGATGAATATCTATTGAAGATAGATTATAAAGAAATCCCATGGTTTGCAGACTATGCAAACTACTTAGTTTGTGGATTCCTTGAAAAAGGATTATCGTACCAAAGACGAAAGAAATTCTTCAGTGATATAAAACACTATTTCTGGGAAGATCCACATCTGTTTAAAAGTTGTCCCGATGGAATAATACGCCGATGTGTATTTGGAGATGAAGCTAGTAAAATTTTAAACCATTGTCACACAGGACCAACAGGAGGGCATTATGGGCCTCAACTAACAGCAAGAAAAGTTTATGAAGCTGGATTCTATTGGCCTACAATTTACAAAGACGCACACCTTCTTTGCAAATCCTGTGATGCATGTCAAAGGGCCGGAAGAATAAGTCAACGTGATGAAATGCCACAAAATGTCATCCAAGTATGTGAAGTATTTGACATTTGGGGTATTGACTTTATGGGTCCATTTCCAAAATCTCATAATAATCTATATATACTCGTAGCCATTGATTATGTATCTAAATGGGCGGAAGCACAAGCTCTCCCAACTAACGATGCACGAGTTGTAGTAAACTTTTTAAAACGTCTTTTTGCAAGGTTTGGAACACCGAAAGCTTTAATAAGTGATCGGGGTACTCATTTCTGTAATAATCAACTTGAGAAAGTTCTTAAAAGATATGGAGTAACTCATAAAATCTCCACCGCATATCATCCACAAACAAGTGGACAAGTTGAAAATACCAACCGAGCTTTAAAACGTATTCTAGAGAAAACCGTAGGATCAAATCCGAAGGAATGGTCCATTAAATTGGAGGATGCACTCTGGGCTTTTAGAACAGCCTACAAAACTCCAATTGGAACCACACCTTTTAGACTTGTTTATGGAAAAGCATGTCATCTTCCAGTAGAAATTGAACACAAAGCATTTTGGGCTTTGAAGACATGTAATCTTGATTTACATGAAGCCGGACGTCTACGATTAAGTCAACTAAACGAATTAGAAGAATTAAGACATGAAGCATACGAAAATTCGTTAATCTACAAAGAAAGAACGAAGAAATGGCATGATAAAAGAATCAGAAGTTCAAAAGAATTTAAAGAAGGAGACAGAGTTCTTCTTTTCAATTCACGATTCAAGCTATTTCCTGGAAAATTGAAATCAAGATGGTCTGGACCATTTATAGTCAAAAGAGTTTTCCCATACGGAACGATAGAATTGATAAATTCAAATGGGATTGAATTTAAAGTTAATGGTCACAGAGTTAAACATTACATACATGGTCCGATGGAAGTCGACAACGAAGTTAATCACAATTTCGACACCACAGCTAACTAAGTGTGGGGAGAATCAAGTCTTTAAAGGATAATATGTATTTCTGTTAGAGTTAGATTGTCTGTTTTCGTGTAGTTCTCGAAAATGGAACACGTATGGTCTTTCCCTAGCAGACCCTAAAGAACTAGTCTTCTCCCCCCATTCTGAATTTTTATTTTTTTTAGGTTTTTACGAAATGAAGACTGCCTGTGAACTAAACCATGGTCTAATGCTACACGCTTTGATCACTAAACGTAATAATGACATACTACCGAGTGAAATAGTATCAGTAATCAGAGAAAGAATGGACGGAGTTAGAAAAGGATCCAGATGCGAAGATAATAAGTTACAATTTGGTAAAGGAAAATCAAAATCCGCAGCGAAAAGAAGAGCACGACACCTAGAACGATGTCACAAATGCGGAAAATGGTCACATGGAGGTAAATGTTCAAATAATCAAACCTATTCAAATACCGAATTTGTTACTTTATGCAGAGACGGACCGTTCATATGTTTAGAAGAAAAGACAATGAATGCTCGAGGTTACGCCTATGCAGCCATGGAAGACCAATTAAACCGACTATCTTATGAATATAATAGATCATATAACTAAGAAATCTATTTCACAGGTATGTCTGTACAGTTTTTATTTTTTTTATTTTTATTTTTATTTTTATTTTTAACCTTTTGATAATAAACGCTAATTTGTTCGCTAAAAAGTATTAGATTGGTATTAAATAAAATTAGGTTTGGCGACCGAAATTATTGATATCGTTCAAAAATTTATTACATCACTGCGAAATTTAACGTTTATTCTTAAGGTATAAATATCTTTAATCAATCAACCCAAAATATTTCAAAAATTCGTCATGAGTTAAAATTAGGTCTTGGAACCGAAATTACTTTACCGAAAAGAGGGGCGCATATTTTTGATAATATTTGATTGATTAAAGTGGGAAAAAAAAAAAAAAAAGATTTTTAATTTTATTTTTACCATGTTTTTAAAATTAATATTTAAACCTTAAATTAATATTGTAAACTTTATATAAACAATATTTTTAAAATTGTAAATATTTGAAAAATTAATATAAGTTTGGTGTGAATTTATAATATGAATTTTTAAATTAAGTTTGGTGTGAATTTTTAATTTTTAAAATATGAATTTTTAATTTTATGCATTTTAAATTTTAAGTTTGGTGTGATTATTTTTTATTAATTTTGAATTTTATATTTAAGTTGTGTGAATTTAAAAACAAAAATTTACTTTATCTCATTAAGTTAAGAATATGATTTTTAAAATTCGTCGTAAGTTGAAGACTAGGTCTTTGAACCGAAATTGCTTTACCCGAGGGAGGGACGAGAACTTTTATTATCATTATTTTTAATCTTTTTGATTTAAAGTATGCCAAAAAAATTAAAAAATCCAAAAATCTAAGCTTTTAAAACAATCGCTACAAAAAGACAAATTTTAAAATTTTGTCGAGGGACGGACTAGGGCATCGTCCCGAAACGACCTCGTCTTAAAAAGAAACAAAATTTTTAAAATTTTATTAATTCTATGTTTTAAAAGTATAAGGTTATTAAAAAAAAAAAAAAAAAAAAAAAAAAAAAAAAAAAAAAAATACTAAAAATCCAGAAATTACACCCCATGCGAGTCGCATGGGGATGGGCAGGAGGCCATGCGACTCGCATGGCCATAAAAAACTGGACAGGAACAAAACTTCCAGCGAGCTGCTCTGTCTCTCACAAACACACACACATATACACGAAAACTCTCCCAAACTCTCTCAAAAATTCATCATTTTTCATCAAATTTCTTGCAAAACTTCACCATAATCATGCCTAGATTCAGTAGTCTCAACCCCTTCAGGAGAAAGGTAAAGATTTCACCCCTAATCTCTTTAAATTCGAATTTTTGTGTTCTTGAGCTAGAAAATTTATATTTTGATTTTGTTAAATTTAGGTGTAATTAGAGCTAAATTGTTGTTATATTATGCATGTATATCCTAGATAGAAGCTATTTAACATGAATTGAAGCTAAAAACTTCAAATTTTTAAGAATCTAGGGTTTGTGTTCTTGAGCAATTTGGGGCTTTTTGATATAAACAGGTTATGGCCGATTTTTGTCATGAATTGTTGCTAAATTAAGTAGTGTAACATGTTTAGGTAGTTAATTGATCCAAACTTTGAGCCTAAACATGTTTTTGAGAATTAAAGTGGACTTTTTAAGTCTAAAAATTCATGAACTTGGATAATTTGATATAAAGGCCATTTGAAACTTGTTTCATTGCTAGTAGTGATTATTTTGGCATGTTATTTGAGATAAATGCTTATGAACTTGATGTACATTTTTCGTATATGCTTATTTGATAAAGTGTAGACTTGACAAAAATATGAAAATGAGCACTAGTTTGATTTGAATGCCATGTAACAAGTGTTTAATTGCTATAATGATTATTGTTGACATGTTTAAGAGTTTAAATGTGATAAAACATTGTATACATTTTCGTATGTAAAAATGTAGAATTGTTATTGTTAAGAAAATGTGTATAAAATGTGTTATGAATTGAACATGTCATCATAATTGTTTCAAGTTATTATTTTGCTAACACTAATGCATATTTGGATGCACAATTTTTGTGTTTAATGTGTTTTACAGAAAGCCGATACTGGAGGTTCAGGTGCATCATCGTCCAGGCAACCAGAGCCCGAACCGGAAATGTTTCATGAACAGGAACAACATATGCAACAAGAAGAAGAAGAACAGGAGGAGCAACATATTCCTTATCACGATCAAGATCAATTATTCGTGAATCAGTTTCGTCAATTCGCTCCACATCAAAGGATTCTGAGTTTAGACATTAATGAAGATCAGTTACACCCAAATCTGAGATTTGATAGATGTTGGATAGAGTATCCAGATTATCAAAAGAACATGCACATTCTCTACTTTAAGGTTGTTGAAATGCCAAGGGCAATTGACTGGGTACCTTTGGAAACAGTTGACCTTGTCGAACCGATTCGGCAATTATTGGTGCAAAGGTATGGTAATTCTCAGTTTAACGATTGGATGCGCCTATTTTCCATTCGTAGAACCATATATAGGGAATGGTGTATAGAATTACTTAGTACTATTAAGTTAAACAGTGATGTTAGGAGGATAGATGATAGAAGCTTTATTAGGTTTCTGTTAGGTGGACGAATGTACAGAATGTCCATGATAGATTTAGCAAGGGCCTTACAGATTTACACCCCTGCTGAACTTTTGAGCCCCGACTGTAATAGCCTGATTGCCCAAGGAGAAAGGGTAGATAGGGAATTTGATATTAACGCTGTCTGGAGGCGTATGTCCCACTTTAATGAATTTCACGCCAGTGGAAATCATACATACTTAGATATAGACAGAGCTGAACTCCGGGTGATTCATAGATTCTTAGCAAACACAATCACACAAAGGGGTAGGAATAAGGAGAAATTGACCGTAAACGATTTGTTCTACCTCAAGTGTATTAGAGACCCGAGGAGTTTCGTTAACATTCCCTATTGTGTTGGTTATTATCTCGCTAATGTAGTTTCGGGGATGAAATCGGGGAGTATTATAGGTGGTGGTATTTTCATTACTCTCATTGGAGAGTATTTAGGTGTAGATAAGCACCAAGGGGGTCCAATGAACGAAATAGAGGACGGAGGTGAAACTATAAGTTCAAACCTTTATCACGGTGCAAGGGTATTATTGATGAGACGTGGTCGGGTATATCGATACGAGGGACCTCAGCGACAGGTAGAGAGAGGTTCGGATGACGAGATGGAGGATGCGAACAACATTATAGGAGTTGTTCGGGAGACTGCTCTTGATTTAGGCATTCGTATGGAGGATGAATACATGACGAACTATGATAGGCATATGCAGTACGAGGCATGGCAACGCCGGAATGACTACGAGCATTCCCGGCAACGAGAGCATGGCCGATGGGATTATCATCAGCGCCAAATTATAAGCCAGTTGCAGCCTGGCGAGATGTATTATCCGACCCGACCCGCATACTATCCCGCACATCAGCCAGAGATGAGACCACCCTATGATTCATATGATTATGACGCAGCATACCAGTACACCTATAATCAGCCATGGAACCCGGACGCGAACATGAATTGGGATCCCTATCCTAATTTTCCTCCTAACCCACCTCCTGATCAGTAGAGATAAGTTGGTAATTTTTATTTTTATTTTAAACACTTAACATTTTATTACGTTTATGTAATGTTTGATATTCTTATTATTATTGTGTACTAATATTTTTCTTATAGTTTGAAAGTGGGATGCCAAAGTTCCATTTCAAATTGCATGTATGATTATATTTGTATTGTATGTATTCTATTTTATGCACAAAACAGGGTAAAACAACGCGTTTTCAAAGACTGGCATTAAGTTCAGCAAAAGCAAGTAATTTTGACGACAATGATGCAAAATGTATGTGAAATAACAACAAGACGGAATGAACAAATGACGTGCACCATTTATCATTCAGCAAACAAACGCCAATATATTTGGAAACTTTGGTAAAAATTTAATCATTTTCACACAAATCACCCTCAATAATTTAAATTGTTACTGATTTCTTGCAAATGAGGGCATTGCAAGATCTTAAGTGTGGGAAGGGGTTAAATTCTTTCGGATTTTAAAATTTTTATATTAAACACTTGGTTACCATTAAAAATACTAGTAAAGCAGTAGTTGTATTAGAATCTAGTGCTCTCTGATAAAAAAAGAACAGCCCTAGTCTTATATACTGACTACCCAATTCTAGTAAAAATTTTCAATTAAATGAATTCAAATCATGTTTATACATATTTATGAACGATAAAACTAGGTTTTAACACCGAAATTATTGTTACCTCGGAAAGGACATAAATTGAGAAACAAACTAAAATGTCAAAATTCATTTAAAATGGAATAGAGGACGATAAAAAGAAAAATAAAAAGCCAAGTGTGGGAAAATTTACCAAGTTATTTTAAACATATGCCACATATATTTGTAACAAATAACTGAAAATACTTTTGCTTTGGACTAAACTAAACTGTTTTACCCAATGAAAGAAAAGAAGAGATGGATCTACACGATGAATCAATTCCATCATTAGAAGGAAGTAAAGTCTTCCGAAAAAGACACGCGCTTCTTGATTTAGGTCATGAAGTTGTCGTTCAGACCAGCTGTAGGTTGACGAAAAATCTAGAAAAGTCATCACTAAAATCAGCAGGAAATCCACGGACCTCAGCATCAAACAGGGTCGCCAAGTGGTCAGATTTATCCTAACCATGAGAAGGATTTATCTCGTACAATGGGGGGGCACCATGCAAATTAGCTGGATAAGACTAATGAATCAGATCCCCAGAAAGGATAATCTCCTTAAAGATTAAAAATCAGCTTTTAAGACTGATATTACTCAATCCTAGAGATTGACCTTAAAGATTGAGAATTACAAACTCATGGAATTCAATGATATCTAAACTCGAGCTTAAACGAGAAAATATTTTGATCAAAAATACAAACCGATTTGTTTTCTGAAAACCCTATTTTCAATGCGTTCATTACCATTGAACGTAAAATCCTAGGAATTCACCTGGAATTCATTAGGTCACCTGAACTAAATCGGGTGTCAACCGTAAGAACGGTGGTTGCATAACATGGTCAAAGACAGGACCTTGTGCCAGACCGAAAAATTATAAGGGTGAGCTTTACTATTGCTCCTACCAAGGATAGTAATTGCGTCCGACACGTTATAGACCATAATCAAAAGCATGTCACGGGACATTGCCTTAACAGTTGCTTGTTCAACGCTTTCCTTTACAACCGGACGGTAGTTTGCCGAAAGGTAATATACGGAACAAGTAAACTGGACGTGTTGCTTTCCAAATACAAGGTTAGCAAGTGGGTGACACAAAACCGCAAGTTTTGAGCTAAAATTTTCAAATCTTAAACCCACCAAACCCACAAAAATATTTTGCAAACACCGGTAAAGGGTTATTCCGGAAAACTTATCTAGGAGAAAAACTAGATTTAATTTTCAAAAGATCAAATGTTTTCATAAAGATCCAATTTCCTTAATGGATCTAAATTTTTATAGTCATGTGGGACTGTAAACCATATCGTTACTACCATTGTTTATACCGCCGTATAGAAATCACTGATGTACAAAGTGTGAAGAATAAAAAAAGTGATTCTAGTATTTCAAGACAATATTGCTTGAGGACAAGCAACGCTCAAGTGTGGGAATATTTGATAATGCTAAAAACGAACATATATTTCATAGCATTATTCCTCAAGAAAGACAAGCTTTTAGTTGCAATTGTTCTATTTACAAGAGATATTCGTTTAAATATTAAAAGTGAAGACAAAAGGCAGATTCGACAAATTGTAGACAAAAAGGTCCAAAGAGCTAAAAAGTACAAGATACAACTAAAAAGGTTCAAAATATTGATGAGGAACGTCTCAAAATGACAAGAGTACAAGTTACAAGACGCAAAGTACGCGATTTAAAATAATACGCGAGGACGTCCGAAAATCCGGAACCGGGACCTGAGCCAAGAAGAAACGCCCGACGCAACGGACCAAAAATATCTAGTCTACTATGCACAAGAATATAATATAATATATATATAATTATATATAATTATATATTATATATATTATTATTATTATATTACGTCGACAAAGAAGAAAACAAAAGTAGTTGGCTGGATCCAGGGTGGCCATGCGACTCGCATGGCCAGAAGCACAAAACCATGCGAGTCGCATGGTGTGAGATTGATGGTCAGGTCCTATAAAAAGCCAGTTTTCTGCCGAGTTTTAAACACATTTTTTTTTTCTCTTCCTCTTCATACGTAATTATAATTATATTTATAATTTATATTTTAATTTTAATTATAATTCTAATAATAAGGGTATGTTAGCGAATGTTGTAAGGGTGTAAGTCGAAATTCTGTCCGTGTAACGCTACGCTATTTTTAATCATTGTAAGTTATGTTCAACCTTTTTATATTAATGTCTCGTAGCTAAGTTATTATTATGCTTGTTTAAAACGAAGTAATCATGATGTTGGGCTAATTACTAAAATTGGGTAATTGGGCTTTGTACCATAATTGGGGTTTGGACAAAAGAACGACACTTGTGGAAACTAGACTATGGGCTATTAATGGGCTTTATATTTGTTTAACTAAATGAAAGTTTGTTAATGTTAATATAAAGATTTACAATTGGGCGTCCCTATAAATTACCATATACACTCGATCGGACACGATGGGCGGGATATTTATATGTACGAATAATCGTTCATTTAACCGGACACGGGAATGGATTAATAGCCACTAGAATAATTAAAACAGGGGTGAAATTACATTCAAGGGTAATTGGTGTAATTGTTAACAAAGTAGTAAAACCTTGGTTTACACGCAGTCGATAACCTGGTGTATTCATTAAACAAAGTATTAAAACCTTGTTACAATTCGAATCCCCAATTAGTTGGAATATTTATCTTCGGGTATAATAATAATTTGACAAGGACACTTGCAATTTATATTTATGACTGATGGACTGTTATGGACAAAAACCAGACGGACATATTGAATAATCCAGGACAAAGGACAATTAACCCATGGGCATAAAACTAAAATCAACACGTCAAACATCATGATTACGGAAGTTTAAATAAGCATAATTCTTTTATTTCATATTTAATTTCCTTTATTTTATATTTAATTGCACTTCTAATTATCGCACTTTTATTTATTGTTATTTCATTTTATCGCACTTTTAATTATCGTACTTTTTAATTATCGCAATTTAATTTTTATCGCATTTTTATTATTCGCAATTTCATTATCGTTATTTACTTTACGCTTTAATTTAAAGTCTTGTATTTATTTTATATTTTACATTAGGTTTTAACTGCGACTAAAGTTTTAAAATCGACAAACCGGTCATTAAACGGTAAAAACCCCTCTTTATAATAATAATATTACTTATATATATATTTGTATTTTTATAAAAGTAAACTAATATAGCGTTGAGCTTTGCTTAAAGATCTCCCTGTGGAACGAACCGGACTTACTAAAAACTACACTACTGTACGATTAGGTACACTGCCTATAAGTGTTGTAGCAAGGTTTAAGTATATCCATTCTATAAATAAATAAATATCTTGTGTAAAATTGTATCGTATTTAATAGTATTTCCTGCTAAAATTTAATAGTATTTTATACCCCTCTGCTTTGACATCATTATATAATTTTTCTTTCCTTTTTAAAAACTAATAGGATATTCAGTGAATGCACCGAGCAAGACGTTCACCACCTTTTGTACGTTTACCACCTGTAACTAGATCAAGACATTTAGCAAATATTACCGCCGTTGATTTTTCTTTAGAATCGTCATCCAGTCGACCAAGTACTCCAGTTCAAATTTCTGATAATCCATTTTTTGAACCCGACCTCACAATTGAGAATCCGGAGAATATTCAGGGACGATTCATAGATCCTGAACCACTAAACTTTCCTCCGGAACCACCAATCATTCAAACAGAGATTGTTGAGGAACGAACCATTAAATCAGAATCCTCTAGTGATTCCGATTCAACAAATTCAATTATGGAGAATTTGGAACCTTTAAGTATGGAAGACCGAATGAGAGCTAAACGCACTGGCCAAGGTCACGCAATTACTCATCCTGACATTAATGCGCCAGATTATGAAATCAAAGGACAAATTCTACACATGGTGACTAATCAATGCCAATTTAGTGGTGCGCCGAAGGAAGATCCAAATGAACATCTTAGTACCTTTAATAGGATCTGCACTCTATTTAAAATAAGAGAAGTTGAGGATGAACAGATATATTTCATGTTATTTCCCTGGACTTTAAAGGGAGAAGCCAAAGATTGGTTGGAATCGTTACCTGAAGGGGCGATTGATACATGGGATGTTTTAGTTGAAAAATTTCTTAAACAATTCTTTCCTGCATCTAAAGCCGTAAGACTTCAAGGAGAAATTGTTACGTTCACACAGAAGCCAAATGAAACTCTATATGAGGCGTGGACAAGATTTGGAAAGTTATTAAGAGGATGTCCGCAACATGGTTTAGATACCTGTCAAATAGTACAAATATTCTACCAAGGATGCGACATTACTACAAGGAAAGACATCGATATAGCAGATGGTGGTTCTATTATGAAGAAAACAGAAACTGATGCTTACAAAATTATTGATAACACTGCTTCCCACTCACATGAGTGGCACCAAGAAAAAGATATCGTTAGATCATCTAAAGCAGCTAGAGCCGATTCTAGCCATGACTTAGATTCCATTTCCGCAAAGATAGATGCTGTCGAGATACGAATGGAAAAGATGACTAAGGATATTCACTCAATACGAATTAGTTGTGAGCAGTGTGGAGGACCACATTTAACAAAAGATTGTCTCAGTATTGAATTAACAATGGAACAAAGAGAGAATATTTCATACATAAACCAAAGGCCTGTAAATAATTATCAGAATAATTATCAACCGCCAAGACCGATTTACAATCAAAACCAAAACTATAACCGAAATATTCCATACAACAACCAACAAGGTCCTAGCAATCAACAAGTATCCAACAATACTTACAATCAGCAAAGACCTAATTTTCAAAACAAACCACCACAACAAACCGATGATAAAAAGCCAAATTTAGAAGATATGATGACGAAGCTAGTTGAAACTCAAACGCAGTTTTTCACATCTCAGAAACAAACAAATGAACAAAATGCTCAAGCATTTAGAAATCAACAAGCTTCTATTCAAAACTTGGAACAAGAAGTAAGTAACCTAGCAAGGTTAATAGGTGAAAGAAAACTGGAAAGTCTACCTAGTGATACAAATGCTAACCCCCGGAATGAAACAGCTAAAGCTATTACCACAAGAAGTGGTACAACACTTAAACCACCTGAAATACCTGTAACTTCTGATGAAGCTATTCCTACTCCACAAGAACCACAACCTGAACAAGATAAGGAAACAGAACCGGTAGTTGAGAAGGTTAATAAAGATAACACAGTTAAGGCTAAACCTTATGTTAAACCATACCAACCACCACTTCCTTACCCGAGTAAAATGAAGAAAGAGAAACTTGAAGCCGAGCAATCCAAATTCTTGGATATGTTTAAACAGATAAATGTAAATCTTCCTTTCATTGATGTCATTTCAGGAATGCCTAGATATGCTAAATTCTTGAAAGATCTGATCACGAATAGAAAGAAAATGGAAGAACTCTCGGCTGTTACTATGAACGCTAATTGTTCAGCAGTGCTGTTGAATAAGATACCAGAAAAATTATCTGATCCAGGAAGTTTCACAATTCTATGTTTTCTGGGTAGTCTTAGTTCAATAGAAGCATTAGCAGACTTAGGTGCTAGTATAAATCTAATGCCGTATTCACTATACGCTAAACTAGACCTTGGAGAATTGAAACCAACCAGAATAAGTATACAACTAGCCGATAGATCAATAAAATATCCTAGAGGGATAATGGAGAACATGCTAGTTAAAGTTGGTACTTTAGTATTTCCAGTAGATTTTGTTGTTCTGGATATGGAAGAAGATTCTCAAGTTCCTCTTATATTAGGAAGACCATTCTTAAACACGGCTAAAGCAATGATAGACGTATTCGGTAAGAAATTGACCCTAAGTATAGAGGATGAGAGTGTTACCTTTTCAGTTGATAGAGCAATGCAACAACCGCAATCTGCAGATGATACATGTTATTATATTCAAACTATAGATTCACATGCAGAATTGTTAGAAGAATTTCCAGAATTACAAGGAACAGGAGAATGTTCTTTAGGAGAAGGTAATGAACCAATTGATGAAGCTGAAATTTTAGCTACACTTATAGCTAATGGATATGAACCAACAACAGAAGAAATTCAAATGCTAAAAGAAGAAGACAAATATCGATATAAATCATCGATAGAAGAACCTCCGAAATTAGAGTTAAAGCCACTTCCAAACCATTTGAAATACGCTTATTTGCATGGTGAATCTGAATTACCTGTAATAATATCGTCTTCTCTTACTGAAAATGAGAAATCACAACTCATTTCTGTGTTAAAAGCTCATAAACCAGCCATTGTATGGAAGATTCATGATATTAAAGGAATAAGTCCTTCGTATTGCATACATAAAATCCTTATGGAAGAAGGTCATAAAACGTATGTGCAACGCCAACGAAGACTAAATCCTAATATACAAGATGTAGTTAAGAAATAAATTATTAAACTACTAGATGCAGGTTTAATATATCCAATTTCTGATAGTCCATGGGTAAGCCCAGTTCAATGCGTGCCTAAGAAGGGTGGCATGACTGTCATTACAAATGAAAAAAATGAGCTTATTCCTACTAGGACTGTAACAGGATGGCGTGTATGTATTGATTATAGAAAATTAAATGACGCCACCAGAAAAGATCACTTTCCCTTACCTTTCATTGATCAAATGTTGGAAAGATTAGCCGAAAATGGTTATTATTATTTTCTTGATGGATTTTCCGGATATTTTTAAATTCCAATAGCACCCAAAGATCAAGAGAAAACCACATTCACATTCCCTTATGGTACTTTTGCTTACAAACGCATGCCATTTGGACTTTGCAATGCCCCTGCAACCTTTCAAAGGTGTATGATGGCGATTTTTCACGACATGATAGAAGAATGCATGGAAGTTTTCATGGATGACTTTTCAGTCTTCGGTGATACACTTGAAACATGTCTAGCTAATCTTGAACGAATGCTTATTAGATGCGAACAATCAAATCTAGTTCTTAATTGGAAGAAATGCCATTTTATGGTTAAAGAAGGCATCGTTCTTGAACATAAAATTTCGAAGGAAGGAATTGAAGTGGATAGAGCTAAAGTAGATGTAATTGCTAAACTTTCACATCCCACCAATGTTAGTGGAGTTAGGAGTTTTCTAGGGCATGCCGGTTTTACCGACGTTTTATAAAAGACTTTTCTAAAATTGCCACTCCTATGAATAAACTCCTAGAAAAAGATGCTCCATTCATCTTTTCAGATGAATGTATCAAATCTTTTAATATTCTTAAAGAGAAACTCACTAATGCGCCGATCATGATAACACCAAATTGGAATCTACCATTTGAACTAATGTGCGATGCAAGTGATTTTACAATGGGAGCCGTTTTAAGACAAAGGATTGAAAAACGATTTCAACCTATATATTATGCTAGTAAGACATTACAAGGAGCACAAACGAATTACACAACTACTGAAAAAGAACTCCTTGCTATTGTCTTTGCTTTTGACAAATTTCGTTCATATCTCGTTCTAGCAAAAATGGTGGTCTATACCGACCATTCTGCTCTTAGATACCTATTTTCAAAACAAGATGCCAAACCAAGATTAATCCGTTGGATCTTACTCTTTCAAGAATTCGATATTGAAATCCGAGATAAAAGAGGAGCAGAAAATCTCACCACTGATCATCTTTCTCGTCTTGAAAATCCTGAATTAGAAGTTCTAAATGAATCGGCCATACAAGACAACTTTCCTGATGAATATCTATTGAAGATAGATTATAATGAAATTCCATGGTTTGCAGACTATGCAAACTATTTAGTATGTGGATTCTTTGAAAAAGGATTATCGTACCAAAAATGAAAGAAATTCTTCAGTGATATAAAATACTATTTCTGGGAAGATCCACATCTATTTAAAAGTTGTCCAGATGAAATAATACGCCGATGTGTATTCGGAGATGAAGCTAGTAAAATTTTAAACCATTGTCACACAGGACCAACAGGAGGGCATTATGGGCCTCAACTAACAGCAAGAAAAGTTTACGATGCTAGATTCTATTGGCCTACAATTTACAAAGACGCACACCTTCTTTGCAAATCCTGTGATGCATGTCAAAGGGCCGGAAAATAAGTCAACGTGATGAAATGCCACAAAATGTCATCCAAGTATGTGAAGTATTTGATATTTGGGGTATTGACTTTTGGGTCCATTTCCAAAATCACATAATAATCTCTATATTCTCGTAGCCATTGATTATGTATCTAAATGGGCGGAAGCACAAGCTCTCCCAACTAATGATGCACGAGTTGTAGTCAACTTTTTAAAACGTCTTTTTGCAAGGTTTGGAACACCGAAAGCTTTAATAAGTGATCGGGGAACTCATTTCTGTAATAATCAACTTGAGAAAGTTCTTAAAAGATATGGAGTAACTCATAAAATCTCCACCGCATATCATCCACAAACAAGTGGACAAGTTGAAAATACCAACCGAGCTTTAAAACGTATTCTAGAGAAAACCGTAGGATCAAATCCGAAGGAATGGTCCATTAAATTGGAGGATGCACTATGGGCTTTTAGAAAAGCCTACAAAACTCCAATTGGAACCACACCTTTTAGACTTGTTTATGGAAAAGCATGTCATCTTCCAGTAGAAATTGAACACAAAGCATTTTGGGCTTTGAAGACATGTAATCTTGATTTACATGAAGCTGGACGTCTACGATTAAGTCAACTAAAAGAATTAGAAGAATTAAGACATGAAGCATACGAAAATTCGTTAATCTATAAAGAAAAAATGAAGAAATGGCATGATAAAAGAATCAGAAGTTTAAAAGAATTTAAAGAAGGAGACGGAGTTCTTCTTTTCAATTCACGATTCAAGCTACTTCCTGGAAAATTGAAATCAAGATGGTCGGGACCATTCATAGTCAAAAGAGTTTTCCCATACGAAACAGTAGAATTAATAAATTCAAATGGGATTGAATTTAAAGTTAATGGTCACAGAGTTAAACACTACATAGATAGTCCGATGGAATTCGACAAAGAAGTTAATCACAATTTCGATACCACAGCTAACTAAGTGTGGGGAGAATCAAGTCTTTAAAGGATAATATGTATTTCTGTTAGAGTTAGATTGTCTGTTTTCGTGTAGTTCTCGAAAATGGAACCCGAATGGTCTTTCCCTAGCAGACCCTAAAGAACTAGTCTTCTCCCCCCCATTCTGAATTTTTATTTTTTTTAGGTTTTTACGAAATGAAGACTGCCTGTGAACTAAACCATGGTCTAATGCTACACGCTTTGATCACTAAACGTAATAATGACACACTTCCGAGTGAAATAGTATCAGTAATCAGAGAAAGATTGGACGGAGTAAGAAAAGAATCCAGATGCAAAGATAATAAGTTACAATTTGGTAAAGGAAAATCAAAATCCGCTGCGAGAAGAAGAGCACGACACCTTGAAAGATGTCACAAATGCGAAAAATGGTCACATGGAGGTAAATGTTCAAATAATCAAACCTATTCAAATACCGAATTTGTTACTTTATGCAGAGACGGACCGTTCATATGTTTAGAAGAAAAAACACTGAATGCTCGAGGTTACGCCTATGTAGCCATGGAAAACCAATTAAACCGACTATCTTATGAATGGGATAGATCATATCACTAAGAATACTATCTTACAGGTAAGTCTGTACAGTTTTTATTTTTTTTATTTTTATTTTTAACCTTTTGATAATAAACGCTAATTTGTTCGCTATAAAGTATTAAATTAGTATTGAATAAAATTAGGTTTGGCGACCGAAATTATTGATATCATTCAAAAATTTATTACATCACTGCGAAATTAAACGTTTATTCTTAAGGTATAAATATCTTTAATCAATCAACCCAAAATATTTCAAAAATTCCTCATGAGTTAAATTAGGTCTTGGAACCAAAATTACTTTACCGAAAAGAGGGGCGCATATTTTTGATAATATTTGATTGATTAAAGTGGGATAAAAAGCCAAAAAGATTTTTAATTTTATTTTTACCATGTTTTTAAAATTAATATATAAATCTTAAATTAATATTGTAAACTTTGTAAAAACAATATATTTAAAATTGTAAATATTTGAAAAATATAATATAAGTTTGGTGTGATTTTATAATATGAATTTTTAAATTAAGTTTGGTGTGAATTTTTAATTTTTAAAATATGAATTTTTAATTTTATGCATTTCAAATTTTAAGTTTGGTGTGAATTTTTAATATTAATTTTGAATTTTATGTATTTTTAATTTAAGTTGGTGTGAATTTAAAAATAAAAATTTACTTTATCTCATTAAGTTAAAAATATGATTTTTAAAATTCGTCGTAAGTTGAAGACTAGGTCGTTGAACCGAAATTGCTTTACCCGAGGGAGGGACGAGAACTTTTATTATCATTATTTTTAATCTTATCGAATTAAAGTATACCAAAAACATAGAATAAAATAAAAATAAAAAACCAAAAATCTAAGCTTTTAAAACAATCGCTTGAAAAAGATAAATTTTAAAATTTTGTCGAAGGACGGACTAGGACATCGATCCGAAACGACCTCGTCCTAAAACAAAGGAAAACAAAATTTTAAATTTATTTTATATTTGTTTTATTAGTTAAGGTTTATATTTAATAAAAAAAAATACAAACTCCGCGACTCGCAGAGTTTGAAAGGTAAATATGCCGCGACTCGCGGAGAATGTAAAATCTAGAAAAAAATATAAGGGACGAACAGATCAGTCCACACTTCCCCATCCACAAAAACTGCGAAAATACTGAAAAAAACCCGAAAAACACTCCCAAATTCGCAATTTTTGACCGTTAATCATCAAATCTTTTACTAAAATCATGTTGAGAAGGATGCTATCAAGGAATTACTCAAGAAAAACGGTAAATTTCTACACCTAAACACCATTTAATCCGCAAATTGGTGTTCTTGAGCAATTTTATACCCAATTCGATTTTGATGCTTTTTAGTGTAATTATGCTTAAATTGCTTATATATTATGCTTGTATAACCTAGATTGATGCTATTTAACATGATTAGAAGCCTTAAACTTCAAATTTTGAGTAATCTAGGGTTTGTGTTCTTGAGCAAATTTGGGTCTTTTTGATATAAACAGGTTATGGCCGATTTTTGTCATGAATTGTTGCTAAATTAAGTAGTGTAACATGTTTAGGTAGTTAAATGATCCAAACTTTGAGCCTAAACATGATTTTGAGAATTAAAGTGGACTTTTTCAAGTCTAAAATTTATGAACTTGATTTTTGGAAAATAATGCCATTTGAAACTTGTTTAATTGCTAGTAATGATTATTTTGACATATTATTTGAGTTGAATGCTTATGAACTTGGTGATCATTTTCGTATATGCTTATTTGAAAAAGTGTAGATTTGATAAAAATATGAAAATGAGCATAAGTTTGATATAAATTGATCATGTCATTGTAATTATTTTGATTGATGATTTTGCTGACACTAATGCATATTTGGATGCACAAAAATTGTGTTTGATGTGTTTTGCAGACTGAAAGGGGTGAATCTTCATCCCAAGCTCGCAATGCTCCTGCTGAGAATACGGAACAACAGGAGGTGGATAACTACTACAAACAAGATATACCTCATCCAGTCATGACGTTTTCTGATATGCACTTGGAAGATTTGCACCCGAACCTGAGATTTGACAGACTTTGGATAGATTATCCAAAATACCAAAGGGGTTTGCATACTCTTCATTCTAAAGCTATTGAAGTACCTAGGGTCATAGAATGGGGACCATTAGAAGCTGTAGAATTGGCCGGGCCAATTAGGGAATTACTTGCACAGAGGTATGGTAATTCTACTTTTAACGATTGGGTACGGTTATTCAACATGCGTAGACCTGTATATAAAGTATGGTGTGAAGAATTATTGTGTAGTATAGAAATAAATGATCGGGTAGCTAGTTTAACCGATCGATCTTTTATTAGATTTTTGTTAGGAGGTTCAATGCGCCACATGTCTTTACTAGACATGGCTCAGGCTTTACGTATATATACGCCTGAGGAGTTAGCATCTGCCAATTGTAGAGGGTTGATACTAAATGGTAGAAAGATAGACGAAAATTTTGATACGCATGGTGTATGGAGTCAAATGACTAGCCATCACCGATTTAAAGGGGGAAATTACTCTTATTTGGATATAGATAGAGCAGAATTAAGAGTAATTCATAGGTTTTTAGCCAATTCGATTACACAACGAGGTAAGAACAAGGAAAAGGTAAATGAACAGGATTTGTTTTACCACATGTGTATTCGAGACCCACAAAGCGCTGTAAGTATACCTTATTGTGTGGGTTATTATTTATCAGCTATGGTTAGGGGGATGAGACCGCATAGCATAATAGGAGGTGGTATATTTATTAATTTGATTGCTGAATATCTCGGTGTGGATATAAGTCGGGGGGATTATTTGTCGAAGAAACAGAACCCCGCGATACAATAGGTTTAAATGTATACCATGGTGTGAAGATTTTAAAGAGGCGAAATAACGCCGCAGTACGATATAATGGTAGACATCCACAGGTTGAGAGAAACCAACAGCCATGTAATGTGGGAGGGGGAAATGAAATGACATAAATGCAAAGGTTTATAGCTTCACAAGAGTACGAAAATGCTAGACATCGAGCATTTGAAGATTGGCAAGTTCATCAAAACCAAATCATAGCTTATTGCCAACAATATTCCTACTCCATCGCCCGTATTTCCTCCCTGGTCTATAGAGATCCAACTACCGTATCCTACGTATAACCCAGCCAAAGCATTTTATAACACATATGGTTATGCATGGAACCCCTACTGGTATCAGTATCATCCTTAGTCTACTTAGTTTTATTATTTTATAATTTGTAATATTGATACATTTAACACTTATTTTGGAATTGTATTAGTTTTTATAATTTACAAATTTTTATTTTTAGATTTTAATAATTTTTGAATGTGAGGTAATATACCAAACTTCAAAAATATGTATATATGTTTGCAGTTTATCTTATGTACACAACAGGGTAAAACAACGCATTTTCAAAGACTGGCATTAAGTTCATCAAAAGCAACTAATTTTGACGACAAGATGCAAAATAAATGTGATATAACAACAAGACGGAATGAACAAATGATATGCACCATTTATCATTCAGCAAACAAACGGCAATATGTTTGGAAACTTTGGTAAAATTTAATCATTTTCACACAAATCACCCTCAATAATTTAAATTGTTACTGATTTCTTGCAAATGAGGGCATTGCAAGATCTTAAGTGTGGGAAGGGGTTAAATTCTTTCGGATTTTAAAATTTTTACTTTATACACTTGGTTACCATTAGAAATACTAGTAAAGTAGTAGTTGTATTAGAATCTAGTGCTCTCTGATAATAAAGAATAGCCCTAGTCTTATATACTGACTACCCAATTCTAGTAAAATTTTTCAAAATTTTCAATTAAATGAACTCAAAATCATGTTTATACATATTTATGAACGATAAAACTAGGTTTTTAACACCGAAATTATTGTTACCTCGGAAAGGACATAAATTGAGAAACAAACCAAAATGTAAAAATTCATTTAAAATGGAATAGAGGACAATAAAAAGGAAAATAAAAGCCAAGTGTACCTAATCAATGAGGTTCTATTAAAGGCTAAACCTTATCAATCTTGTACTCTTGTCTTTCTTATATACGCGTCGAATTAAATCCTGTACCTGAGTTGAATTTTAGAACCCCGCGACTCGCGGAGTTTTCCTGCTTCGGGTACCGCAACTCGCGGAGCAGTCCTGACACACGTGACAGAAACCCTAATCAGCATTAATTACGGGTTTTATATTTATTAGTTAACTTTTAACCCTAATTAGGTTTAATTTTAATATATTAATTAGTTTTACTTTTTATTTAATTTATATATTTAGTTAAATTAGTTAAATTAATGTAAAATTAATAGTTTTAATAAATAAATAATATAAAAATAATATTTTTATAAAAATTGTAATTTTTACAACTTTTTGTATATTTTTATATTTTCTCCCTTTTTAATTATTTTAGCGTAATATTTGTATTTTTCGCTAGTTTTTAGTTTTAAACTTAGTTTTTGCCATAGTTATATTTTTATTTCTAGATTTTTAGGCTTTGCCGTAAAATCCCTTAAGTGCTTTTTCTTTAGACTAAGATTTAGGTGCTTTAGAATTTTGCGACGCCTTTTTAAGTTTTAGTTTCTTTTTAAGTTATTGCCATTTGGGATATAGTTTTACTTGTAAGCTTTAATATTTTTTAGACGCCTTTTACCTATGTATCAATTATCATTCCAATTAGTAATCTCAATTTGCGATTATAATTTTAAGTTAGTGATAGTAATAAGGTTGGGTTAGTCGAGTGTTTTTAAGTTCTATAAGTCACTCTTTTTCTTTCTTATTTTTATTTTTCGATCTTTTTCCGACACGCTCTTTTTCTTTCTTATTTCTCGTTATTCTAGTTTTTAGCACATAGATTTTTTATTCTGCTTCTTATCTAAATTTCTTAAAATTACTAAAATTTATTTTAAGTGGTTAAATTGATAGACATCAAAATTTTCTGGTTCGTAGTAATAGTTGGATTTGTACGTGGACCGGGTTATTGGAGCCAAACAGTCCTCAATTATATTGAGACCAAACGAATCCTGCCCCTCTGCTGCATCTTTTGGCTATTCGAAACGTGGGCAAAATCAGAAAAGTCTATTAATTGGATAACTTATATAATTTTTATTTCCTTTTTAAAAACTAATAGGATATTCAGTGAATGCACCGAGCAAGACGTTCACCACCCTTTGTACGTTCACCACCTGTAACTAGATCAAGACATTTAGCAAATATTACCGCCGTTGATTTTTCTTTAGAATCGTCATCCAGTCGACCAAGTACTCCAGTTCAAATTTCCGATAATCCATTTTTTGAACCCGACCTCACAATTGAGAATTCGGAGAATATTCAGGGGCGATTCATAGATCCTGAACCACTAAACTTTCCTCCGGAACCACCAATCATTCAAACAGAGATTGTTGAGGAACGAACCATTAAATCAGAATCCTTTAGTGATTCCAATTCAACAAATTCAATTATGGAGAATCTGGAACCTTTAAGTACGGAAGACCGAATGAGAGCTAAACGCACTGGCCAAGGTCACGCAATTACTCATCCTGACATTAATGCGCCAGATTATGAAATCAAAGGACAAATTCTACACATGGTGACTAATCAATGCCAATTTAGTGGTGCGCCGAAGGAAGATCCAAATGAACATCTTCGTACCTTTAATAGGATCTGCACTCTATTTAAAATAAGAGAAGTTGAGGATGAACAGATATATCTCATGTTATTTCCCTGGACTTTAAAGGGAGAAGCCAAAGATTGGTTGGAATCGTTACCTGAAGGGGCGATTGATACATGGGATGTTTTAGTTGAAAATTTTCTTAAACAATTCTTTCCTGCATCTAAAGCCGTAAGACTTCAAGGAGAAATTGTTACGTTCACACAGAAGCCAAATGAAACTCTATATGAGGCGTGGACAAGATTTGGAAAGTTATTAAGAGGATGTCCGCAACATGGTTTAGATACCTGTCAAATAGTACAAATATTCTACCAAGGATGCGACATCACTACAAGGAAAGACATCGGTATAGCAGCTGGTGGTTCTATTATGAAGAAAACAGAAACTAATGCTTACAAAATTATTGATAACACTGCTTCCCACTCACATGAGTGGCACCAAGAAAAAGATATCGTTAGATCATCTAAAGCAGCTAGAGCCGATTCTAGCCATGACTTAGATTCCATTTCTGCAAAGATAGATGCTGTCGAGAGACGAATGGAAAAGATGACTAAGGATATTCACTCAATACGAATTAGTTGTGAGCAGTGTGGAGGACCACATTTGACAAAAGATTGTCTCAGTATTGAATTAACAATGGAACAAAGAGAGAATATTTCATACATAAACTAAAGGCCTGGAAATAATTATCAGAATATTTATCAACCGCCAAGACCGATTTACAATCAAAACCAGAACTATAACTGAAATATTCCATACAACAACCAACAAGGTCCTAGCAATCAACAAGTATCCAACAATACTTACAATCAGCAAAGACCTAATTTTTAAAACAAACCATCACAACAAACCGATGATAAAAAGCCAAATTTAGAAGATATGATGACGAAGCTAGTTGAAACTCAAACGCAGTTTTTCACATCTCAGAAACAAACAAATGAACAAAATGCTCAAGTATTTAGAAATCAACAAGCTTCTATTCAAAACTTGGAACAAGAAGTAAGTAACCTAGCAAGGTTAATAGGTGAAAGAAACCTGGAAGTCTACCTAGTGATACAAATGCTAACCCCCGGAATGAAACAGCTAAAGCTATTACCACAAGAAGTGGTACAACACTTAAACTACCTGAAATACCTGTAACTTCTGATGAAGCTATTCCTACTCCACAAGAACCACAACCTGAACAAGATAAGGAAACAGAACCGGTAGTTGAGAAGGTTAATGAAGATAACACAGTTAAGGCTAAACCTTGTGTTAAACCATACCAACCACCACTTCCTTACCCGAGTAAAATGAAGAAAGAGAAAATTGAAGCCGAGCAATCCAAATTCTTGGATATGTTTAAACAGATAAATGTAAATCTTCCTTTCATTGATGTGATTTCAGGAATGCCTAGATATGCTAAATTCTTGAAAGATCTGATCACGAATAGAAAGAAAATGGAAGAACTCTCGGCTGTTACTATGAACGCTAATTGTTCAGCAGTGCTGTTGAATAAGATACCAGAAAAATTATCTGATCCAGGAAGTTTCACAATTCCATGTTTTCTGGGTAGTCTTAGTTCAATAGAAGCATTAGCAGACTTAGGTGCTAGTATAAATCTAATGCCGTATTCACTATACGCTAAACTAGACCTTGGAGAATTGAAACCAACCAGAATAAGTATACAACTAGCCGATTGATCAATAAAATATCCTAGAGGGATAATGGAGAACATGCTAGTTAAAGTTGGTACTTTAGTATTTCCAATAGATTTTGTTGTTCTAGACATGGAAGAAGATTCTCAAGTTCCTCTCATATTAGGAAGACCATTCTTAAACACGGCTAAAGCAATGATAGACGTGTTCGGTAAGAAATTGACCCTAAGTATAAAGGACGAGAGTGTTACCTTTTCAGTTGATAGAGCAATGCTACAACCGCAATATGCAGATGATACATGTTATTATATTCAAACTATAGATTCACATGCAGAATTGTTAGAAGAATTTCCAGAATTACAAGGAACAGGAGAATGTTCTTTAGGAGAAGGTAATGAACCAATTGATGAAGCTGAAATGTTAGCTACACTTATAGCTAATGGATATGAACCAACAACAGAAGAAATTCAAATGCTAAAAGAAGAAGACAGATATCGATATAAATCGTCGATAGAAGAACCTCCGAAATTAGAGTTAAAGCCACTTCCAAACCATTTGGAATACGCTTATTTACATGGTGAATCTGAATTACCTTTAATAATATCGTCTTCTCTTACTGAAAATGAGAAATCACAACTCATTTCTGTGTTAAAAGCTCATAAACCAGCCATTGCATGGAAGATTCATGATATTAAAGGAATAAGTCCTTCGTATTGCACACATAAAATCCTTATGGAAGAAGGTCATAAAACGTATGTGCAACGCCAACGAAGACTAAATCCTAATATGCAAGATGTAGTTAAGAAAGAAATTATTAAACTGCTAGATGCAGGTTTAATATATCCAATTTCTAATAGTCCATGGGTAAGCCCAGTTCAATGCGTGCCTAAGAAGGGTGGCATGACTGTCATTACAAATGAAAAAAATGAGCTTATTCCTACTAGGACTGTAACAGGATGGCGTGTATGTATTGATTATAGAAAATTAAATGACGCCACCAGAAAAGATCACTTTCCCTTACCTTTCATTGATCAAATGTTGGAAAGATTAGCCGGAAATAGTTATTATTGTTTTCTTGATGGATTTTCCGAATATTTTCAAATTCCAATAGCACCCGAAGATCAAGAGAAAACCACATTCACGTGCCCTTATGGTACTTTTGCTTACAAACGCATGCCATTTGGACTTTGCAACGCTCCTGCAACCTTTCAAAGGTGTATGATGGCGATTTTTCACGACATGATAGAAGAATGCATGGAAGTTTTCATGGATGACTTTTCAGTCTTCGGTGATACATTTGAAATATGTCTAGCTAATCTTGAACGAATGCTTATTAGATGCGAACAATCAAATCTAGTTCTTAATTGGGAGAAATGCCATTTTATGGTTAAAGAAGGCATCGTTCTTGGACATAAAATTTCGAAGGAAGGAATTGAAGTGGATAGAGCTAAAGTAGATGTAATTGCTAAACTTCCACATCCCACCAATGTTAGAGGAGTTAGGAGTTTTCTAGGGCATGCCGGTTTTTACCGACGTTTCATAAAAGACTTTTCTAAAATTGCTACTCCTATGAATAAACTCCTAGAAAAAGATGCTCCATTCATCTTTTCAGATGAATGTATCAAATCTTTTAATATTCTTAAAGAGAAACTCACTAATGCGCCGATCATGATAACACCAAATTGGAATCTACCATTTGAACTAATGTGCGACGCAAGTGATTTTGCAATGGGAGCCGTTTTAGGACAAAGGATTGAAAAACGATTTCAACCTATATATTATGCTAGTAAGACATTACAAGGAGCACAAACGAATTACACAACTACTGAAAAAGAACTCTTTGCTATTGTCTTTACTTTTGACAAATTTCGTTCATATCTCGTTCTAGCAAAAACGGTGGTCTATACCGACCATTCTGCTCTTAGATACCTATTTTCAAAACAAGATGCCAAACCAAGATTAATCCGTTGGATCTTACTCTTACAAGAATTCGATATTGAAATCCGAGATAAAAGAGGAGCATAAAATCTCGCCGCTGATCATCTTTCTCGTCTTGAAAATCCTGAATTAGAAGTTCTAAATGAATCGGCCAAACAAGACAACTTTCCTGATGAATATCTATTGAAGATAGATTATAATGAAATTCCATGGTTTGCAGACTATGCAAACTATTTAGTATGTGGATTCCTTGAAAAAGGATTATCGTACCAAAAACGAAAGAAATTCTTCAGTGATATAAAACACTATTTCTGAGAAGATCCACATCTATTTAAAAGTTGTCCAGATGGAATAATACGCCGATGTGTATTCGGAGATGAAGCTAGTAAAATTTTAAATCATTGTCACACAGGACCAACAGGAGGGCATTATGGGCCTCAACTAACAGCAAGAAAAGTTTACGATGTTGGATTCTATTGGCCTACAATTTACAAAGACGTACACCTTCTTTGCAAATCCTGTGATGCATGTCAAAGGGCCGGAAAAATAAGTCAACGTGATGAAATGCCACAAAATGTCATCCAAGTATGTGAAGTATTTGACATTTGGGGTATTGACTTTATGGGTCCATTTCCAAAATCTCATAATAATCTCTATATTCTCGTAGCCATTGATTATGTATCTAAATGGGCGGAAGCACAAGCTCTCCCAACTAACGATGCACGAGTTGTAGTCAACTTTTTAAAACGTCTTTTTGCAAGGTTTGGAACACCGAAAGCTTTAATAAGTGATCGGGGAACTCATTTCTGTAATAATCAACTTGAGAAAGTTCTTAAAAGATATGGAGTAACTCATAAAATCTCCACCACATATCATCCACAAACAAGTGGACAAGTTGAAAATACCAACCGAGCTTTAAAACGTATTCTAGAGAAAACCGTAGGATCAAATTCGAAGGAATGGTCCATTAAATTTGAGGATACACTCTGGCTTTTAGAACAGCCTACAAAACTCTAATTGGAACCACACCTTTTAGACTTGTTTATGGAAAAGCATGTCATCTTCCAGTAGAAATTGAACACAAAGCATTTTGGGCTTTAAAGACATGTAATCTTGATTTACATGAAGCTGGACATCTACGATTAAGTCAACTAAACGAATTAGAAGAATTAAGACATGAAGCATACGAAAATTCGTTAATCTATAAAGAAAAAATGAAGAAATGGCATGATAAAAGAATCAGAAGTTTAAAAGAATTTAAAGAAGGAGACAGAGTTCTTCTTTTCAATTCACGATTCAAGCTATTTCCTGGAAAATTGAAATCAAGATGGTCTGGACCATTCATAGTCAAAAGAGTTTTCCCATACGGAACAGTAGAATTAATAAATTCAAATGGGATTGAATTTAAAGTTAATGGTCACAGAGTTAAACACTACATAGATAGTCCGATGAAATTCGACAAAGAAGTTAATCACAATTTCGATACCACAGCTAACTAAGTGTGGGGAGAATCAAGTCTTTAAAGGATAATATGTATTTCTGTTAGAGTTAGATTGTCTGTTTTCGTGTAGTTCTCGAAAATGGAACCCGAATGGTCTTTCCCTAGCAGACCCTAAAGAACTAGTCTTCTCCCCCCATTCTGAATTTTTATTTTTTTTAGGTTTTTACGAAATGAAGACTGCCTGTGAACTAAACCATGGTCTAATGCTACACGCTTTGATCACTAAACGTAATAATGACACACTTTCGAGTGAAATAGTATCAGTAATCAGAGAAAGATTGGACGGAGTAAGAAAAGAATCCAGATGCGAAGATAATAAGTTACAATTTGGTAAAGGAAAATCAAAATTCGCTGCGAAAAGAAGAGCACGACACCTTGAAAGATGTCACAAATGCGAAAAATGGTCACATGGAGGTAAATGTTCAAATAATCAAACCTATTCAAATACCGAATTTGTTACTTTATGCAGAGACGGACCGTTCATATGTTTAGAAGAAAAAACACTGAATGCTCGAGGTTACGCCTATGTAGCCATGGAAAATCAATTAAACCGACTATCTTATGAATGGGATAGATCATATCACTAAGAATACTATCTCACAGGTAAGTCTGTACAATTTTTATTTTTTTATTTTTATTTTTAACCTTTTGATAATAAACGCTAATTTGTTCGCTATAAAGTATTAAATTGGTATTGAATAAAATTAGGTTTGGCGACCGAAATTATTGATATCATTCAAAAATTTATTACATCACTGCGAAATTTAACGTTTATTCTTAAGGTATAAATATCTTTAATCAATCAACCCAAAATATTTCAAAAATTCGTCATGAGTTAAATTAGGTCTTGGAACCAAAATTACTTTACCGAAAAGAGGGGCGCATATTTTTTATAATATTTGATTGATTAAAGTGGGATAAAAAGCCAAAAAGATTTTTAATTTTATTTTTACCATGTTTTTAAAATTAATATATAAATCTTAAATTAATATTGTAAACTTTGTAAAAACAATATATTTAAAATTGTAAATATTTGAAAAATATAATATAAGTTTGGTGTGATTTTATAATATGAATTTTTAAATTAAGTTTGGTGTGAATTTTTAATTTTTAAAATATGAATTTTTAATTTTATGCATTTCAAATTTTAAGTTTGGTGTGAATTTTTAATATTAATTTTGAATTTTAGATATTTTTAATTTAAGTTGGTGTGAATTTAAAAACAAAAATTTACTTTATCTCATTAAGTTAAAAATATGATTTTTAAAATTCGTCGTAAGTTGAAGACTAGGTCGTTGAACCGAAATTGCTTTACCCGAGGGAGGGACGAGAACTTTTATTATCATTATTTTTAATCTTATCGAATTAAAGTATACCAAAAACATAAAAAAAAAAGAAAAATCAAAAATCTAAGCTTTTAAAACAATCGCTTGAAAAATACAAATTTTAAAATTTTGTCGAAGGACGGACTAGGACATCGATCCGAAACGACCTCGTCCTAAAACAAAGGAAAACAAAATTTTAAATTTATTTTATATTTGTTTTATAAGTTAAGGTTTATATTTAATAAAAAAAAATACAAACTCCGCGACTCGCGGAGTTTGAAAGGAAAATATGCCGCGACTCGCGGAGAATGTAAAATCCAGAAAAAAAAAATATAAGGGACGAACAGATCAGTCCACACTTCCCCATCCACAAAAACTGCGGAAATACTGGAAAAAAAAACCCGAAAAAACACTCCCAAATTCGTAATTTTTGACCGTTAATCATCAAATCTTTTACTAAAATCATGTTGAGAAGGATGCTATCAAGGAATTACTCAAGAAAAACGGTAAATTTCTACACCTAAATACCATTTAATCCGCAAATTGGTGTTCTTGAGCAATTTTATACCCAATTCGATTTTGATGCTTTTTAGTGTAATTATGCTTAAATTGCTTATATATTATGCTTGTATAACCTAGATTGATGCTATTTAACATGATTAGAAGCCTTAAACTTCAAATTTTGAGTAATCTAGGGTTTGTGTTCTTGAGCAAATTTGGGGCTTTTTGATATAAACAGGTTATGGCCGATTTTTGTCATGAATTGTTGCTAAATTAAGTAGTGTAACATGTTTAGGTAGTTAAATGATCCAAACTTTGAGCCTAAACATGATTTTGAGAATTAAAGTGGACTTTTTCAAGTCTAAAATTCATGAACTTGATTTTTGGAAAATAATGCCATTTGAAACTTGTTTAATTGCTAGTAATGATTATTTTGACATATTATTTGAGTTGAATGCTTATGAACTTGGTGATCATTTTCGTATATGCTTATTTGAAAAAGTGTAGATTTGATAAAAATATGAAAATGAGCATAAGTTTGATATAAATTGATCATGTCATTGTAATTATTTTGATTGATGATTTTGCTGACACTAATGCATATTTGGATGTACAAAAATTGTGTTTGATGTGTTTTGCAGACTGAAAGGGGTGAATCTTCATCCCAAGCTCGCAATGCTCCTGCTGAGAATACGGAACAACAGGAGGTGGATAACTACTACAAACAAGATATACCTCATCCAGTCATGACGTTTTCTGATATGCACTTGGAAGATTTGCACCCGAACCTGAGATTTGACAGACTTTGGATAGATTATCCAAAATACCAAAGGGGTTTGCATACTCTTCATTCTAAAGCTGTTGAAGTACCTAGGGTCATAGAATGGGGACCATTAGAAGCTGTAGAATTGGCCGGGCCAATTAGGGAATTACTTGCACAGAGGTATGGTAATTCTACTTTTAACGATTGGGTACGGTTATTCAACATGCGTAGACCTGTATATAAAGTATGGTGTGAAGAATTATTGTGTAGTATAGAAATAAATGATCGGGTAGCTAGTTTAACCGATCGATCTTTTATTAGATTTTTGTTAGGAGGTTCAATGCGCCACATGTCTTTACTAGACATGGCTCAGGCTTTACGTATATATATGCCTGAGGAGTTAGCATCTGCCGATTGTAGAGGGTTGATACTAAATGGTAGAAAGATAGACGAAAATTTTGATACGCATGGTGTATGGAGTCAAATGACTAGCCATCACCGATTTAAAGGGGGAAATTACTCTTATTTGGATATAGATAGAGCTGAATTAAGAGTAATTCATAGGTTTTTAGCCAATTCGATTACACAACGAGGTAAGAACAAGGAAAAGGTAAATGAACAGGATTTGTTTTACCACATGTGTATTCGAGACCTACAAAGCGCTGTAAGTATACCTTATTGTGTGGGTTATTATTTATCAGCTATGGTTAGGGGGATGAGACCGCATAGCATAATAGGAGGTGGTATATTTATTACTTTGATTGCTGAATATCTCGGTGTGGATATAAGTCGGGGGGGATTATTAGTCAAAGAACCAGAACCCCGCGATACAATAGGTTTAAATGTATACCAAGGTTCGAAGATTTTAAAGAGGTGAAATAACGCCGCAGTACGATATAATGGTAGACATCCACAGGTTGAGAGAAACCAACAGCCAGGTAATGTGGGAGGGGGAAATGAAATGACAGAAATGCAAAGGTTTATAGCTTCACAAGAGTACGAAAATGCTAGACATCGAGCATTTGAAGATTGGCAAGTTCATCAAAACCAAATCATAGCTTATTGCCAACAAATAGGTAGAAACTATATTCCTACTCCATCGCCCGTATTTCCTCCCTGGTCTATAGAGATCCAACCACCGTATCCTACGTATAACCCAGCCGAAGCATTTTATAACACATATGGTTATGCATGGAACCCCTACTGGTATCAGTATCATCCTTAGTCTACTTAGTTTTATTTATTTTATAATTTGTAATATTGATACATTTAATACTTATTTTGGAATTGTATTAGTTTTTATAATTTACAAATTTTTATTTTTAGATTTTAATAATTTTTGAATGTGAGGTAATATACCAAACTTCAAAAATATGTATATATGTTTGCAATTTATCTTATGAACACAACAGGGTAAAACAACGCATTTTCAAAGACTGGCATTAAGTTCATCAAAAGCAACTAATTTTGACGACAAGATGCAAAATAAATGTGATATAACAACAAGACGGAATGAACAAATGATATGCACCATTTATCATTCAGCAAACAAACGGCAATATGTTTGGAAACTTTGGTAAAATTTAATCATTTTCACACAAATCACCCTCAATAATTTAAATTGTTACTGGTTTCTTGCAAATGAGGGCATTGCAAGATCTTAAGTGTGGGAAGGGGTTAAATTCTTTCGGATTTTAAAATTTTTACTTTATACACTTGGTTACCATTAGAAATACTAGTAAAGTAGTAGTTGTATTAGAATCTAGTGCTCTCTGATAATAAAGAACAGTCCTAGTCTTATATACTGACTACCCAATTCTAGTAAAAATTTTCAAAATTTTCAATTAAATGAACTCAAAATCATGTTTATACATATTTATGAACGATAAAACTAGGTTTTAACACCGAAATTATTGTTACCTCGGAAAGGACATAAATTGAGAAACAAACCAAAATGTTAAAATTCATTTAAAATGGAATAGAGGACAATAAAAAGGAAAATAAAAGCCAAGTGTGAGAAAATTTACCAAGATATTTTAAACATATGTCACATATTTCTGTAATAAATAACTGAAAATACTTTTGCTTTGAACTAAACTAAACTGTTTTACCCGATGAAAGAAAAGAAGAGATGGATCTACACGATGAATCAATTCCATCATTAAAAGGAAGTAAAGTCTTCCGAAAAAGAAACGCGCTTCTTGATTTAGGTCAGGAAGTTGTCGTTCAGACCAGCTGTAGGTTGACGAAAAATCTAGAAAAGTCATCAATAAAATCAGCAGAAAATCCACGGACCTCAACATAAAACAGGGTCGCCAAGTGGTCAGATTTATCCTAACCACGAGAAGGATTTATCTCGTAAAATGGGGGGCACCGTGCAAATTAGCTGGATAAGACTAATGAATCAGATCCCCAGAAAGGATAATCTCCTTAAAAGATCAAAAATCAGCTTTTAAGCCTGATATTACTCAATCCTAGAGATTGACCTTAAAGATTGAGAATTCAAACTCATGGAATTCAATGATATCTAAACTCGAGCTTGAATGAGAAAATATTTTGATCAAATTATAAATCGATTTGTTTTCTGAAAACCCATTTTCAATGCGTTTATTACCATTGAACGTAAAATCCTAGGAATTCACCTGAAATTCATTAGGTCACCTGAACCAAATCGGGTGTCAACCGTAAGAACAGTGGTTGCATAGCATGGTCAAAGACAGGACCTTGTGCCAGACCAAAAAATCATAATAGTGAGCTTTACTATTGCTCCTACCAAGGATAGTAATTGCGTCCGACACGTTATAGACCATAATTAAAAGCATGTCAGGGGATATTGCCTTAACAGTTGCTTGTTCAACGCTTTCATTTACAACCAGACGGTAGTTTACTGAAAGGTAATATACGGAGCAAGTATACTGGACGTGTTGCTTTCCTAATACAAGGTTAGCAAGTGGGTGACACAAAACCGCAAGTTTTGAGCTAAAATTTTCAAATCTGAAACCCACCAAACCCACAAAAATATTTTGCAAACACAGTTGAAGGGTTATTCCGGAAAACTTATCTAGGGTAAAAACTAGATTTAATTTTCAAAAGATCAAATGTTTTCATAAAGATCCAATTTCCTTAATGGATCTAAATTTTATAGTCATGTGGGACTGTAAACCATATCGTTACTACCATTGTTTATACCGCCGTATAGAAATCACTGATGTATAAAGTGTGAAGAATAAAGAAGTGATTCTAGTATTTCAAGACTATATTACTTGAGGACAAGCAACGCTCAAGTGTGGGAATATTTGATAATGCTAAAAACGAACATATATTTCATAGCATTATTCCTCAAGAAAGACAAGCTTTTAGTTGCAATTGTTCTATTTAAAAGTGATATTCGTTTAAATAATAAAAGGTGAAGACAAAAGACAGATTCGACGAATTAAAGACGCAAACGACCAAAAAGCTCAAAAGTACAAAATACAATCAATGAGGTTTCAATTATTGATAAGAAATGTCTCAAAATTACAAGAGTACAAGATTCAAAACGCAAAGTACGAGATATTAAATTGTACGCAAGGACGTTCGAAAATCCGGAACCGGGACCAGAGTCAACTCTCAACGCTCGACGCAACGGATTAAAAATTACAAGTCAACTATGCACATAAATATAATATAATATTTAAATAATTCTTATAATTATTTATATATTATATAATATATTATAAACCGTCGGCAAGAAAGGCTCCAAACTTGTGTGAGCTGTAAAAGCAAACTCCGCGAGTTGCGCAGTTTGCAGTGCAAAAATTACGCGAGTCGCGGAGCCCCAAATGTTGAAACTGCCTAAGCTCGCGCATTCTGATCGTAAAAAATATATCAATATATATCCATCCATCTATCTATACGTAATATTTATATTTATAATTTATATTTTAATTTTAATTTTAATCCTAATAATAAGGGTATGTTAGCGAATGTTGTAAGGGTGTAAGTCGAAATTCTATTCGTGTAACGCTACGCTATTTTTAATCATTGTAAGTTATGTTCAACCTTTTTAATTTAATGTCTCGTAGCTAAGTTATTATTATGCTTATTTAAAACGAAGTAATCATGATGTTGGGCTAATTACTAAAATTGGGTAATTGGGCTTTGTACCATAATTGGGGTTTGGACAAAAGAACGACACTAGTGGAAATTAGACTATGGGCTATTAATGGGCTTTATATTTGTTTAACTAAATGATAGTTTGTTAATTTTAATATAAAGATTTACAAATGGGTGTCCCTATAAATAACCATTTACACTCGATCGAACACGATGGGCGGGGTATTTATATGTACGAATAATCGTTCATTTAACCGGACACGGGAATGGATTAATAGCCACTAGAATTATTAAAACATGGGTGAAATTATGTACAAGGACACTTGGCATAATTGATAACAAAGTATTAAAACCTTGGGTTACACTCAGTCGACATCCTGGTGTAATTATTAAACAAAGTATTAAAATCTTGTTACAGTTTAAGTCCCCAATTAGTTGGAATATTTGACTTCGGGTATAAGGATAATTTGACGAGGACACTCGCACTTTATATTTATGACTGATGGACTGTTATGGACAAAAACCAGACGGACATATTAAATAATCCAGGACAAAGGACAATTAACCCATGGGCATAAAACTAAAATCAACACATCAAACATCATGATTACGGAAGTTTAAATAAGCATAATTCTTTTATTTCATATTTAATTTCCTTTATTTTATATTTAATTGCACTTCTAATTATCGTATTTTTATTGTTATTGTATTTAATTGCACTTTTAATTATCGTACTTTTTAATTATCGCAAGTTTATTTTATCGCACTTTTATTATTCGCAATTTCATTATCGTTATTTACTTTATGCTTTAAATTAAGTCTTTTATTTATTTAATATTTTATATTTTGTTTTAACTGCGACTAAAGTTTTAAAATCGACAAACCGGTCATTAAACGGTAAAAAGCCCCCTTTATAATAATAATATTACTTATATATATATTTGTATTTTTATAAAAGTAAACTAATATAGCGTTAAGCTTTGTTTAAAGATTTTCCCTGTGGAACGAACCGGACTTACTAAAAACTACACTACTGTACGATTAGGTACACTGCCTATAAGTGTTGTAGCAAGGTTTAAGTATATCCATTCTATAAATAAATAAATATCTTGTGTAAAATTGTATATTATTTAATAGTATTTCCTGCTAAAATTTAATAGTATTTCGTACCCCCACGCTACGACATCCGAAAGAATTTAACCCCTTCCCACACTTAAGATCTTGCAATGCCCTCATTTGCAAGAAATCAATAACAATTTAAATTATTGAGGGTGATTTGTGTAAAAATGATTAAATTTTACCAAAGTTTCCAAACATATTGCCGTTTGTTTGCTGAATGATAAATGGTGCATATCATTTGTTCATTCCGTCTTGTTGTTATATCACATTTATTTTGCATCTTGTCGTCAAAATTAGTTGCTTTTGCTGAACTTAATGCCAGTCTTTGAAAATGCGTTGTTTTACCCTGTTGTGTACATAAGATAAACTGCAAACATATATACATATTTTTGAAGTTTGGTATATTACCTCACATTCAAAATTTATTAAAATTAAAATTAAAATATAAATTATAAATATAAATATTACGTATAGATAGATGGATGGATATATATTAATATATTTTTTACGATCAGAATGCGCGAGCTTTATAGGCAGTTTCAACATTTGGGGCTCCGCGACTCGCGTAATTTTTGCACTGCAAACTCTGCAACTCGCGGAGTTTGCTTTTACAGCTCACACAAGTTTGGAGCCTTTCTTGCCGACGGTTTATAATATATTATATAATATATAAATAATTATAAGAATTATTTAAATATTATATTATATTTATGTGCATAGTTGACTTGTAATTTTTAGTCCGTTGCGTCGAGCGTTGAGAGTTGACTCTGGTCCCGGTTCCGGATTTTCGAACGTCCTTGCGTACAATTTAATATCTCGTACTTTGCGTTTTGAATCTTGTACTCTTGTAATTTTGAGACGTTTCTTATCAATAATTGGAACCTCATTGATTGTATTTTGTACTTTTGAGCTTTTTGGTCGTTTGCGTCTTCAATTCTTCGAATCTGTCTTTTGTCTTCACCTTTTATTATTTAAACGAATATCACTTTTAAATAGAACAATTGCAACTAAAAGCTTTTCTTTCTTGAGTAATAATGCTATGAAATATATGTTCGCTTTTAGCATTATCAAATATTCCCACACTTGAGTGTTGCTTGTCCTCAAGCAATATAGTCTTGAAATACTAGAATCACTTCTTTATTCTTCACACTTTGTACATCAGTGATTTCTATACGGCGGTATAAACAATGGTAGTAACGATATGGTTTACAGTCCCACATGACTATAAAATTTAGATCCATTAAGGAAATTGGATCTTTATGAAAACATTTGATCTTTTGAAAATTAAATCTAGTTTTTACCCTAGATAAGTTTTCCGGAATAACCCTTCACCGGTGTTTGCAAAATATTTTTGTGGGTTTGGTGGGTTTCAGATTTGAAAATTTTAGCTCAAAACTTGCGGTTTTGTGTCACCCACTTGCTAACCTTGTATTAGGAAAGCAACACGTCCAGTATACTTGCTCCGTATATTACCTTTCGGTAAACTACCGTCCGGTTGTAAAGGAAAGCGTTGAACAAGCAACTGTTAAGGCAATGTCCCCTGACATGCTTTTAATTATGGTCTATAACGTGTCGGACGCAATTACTATCCTTGGTATGAGCAATAGTAAAGCTCACCCTTATGATTTTTCGGTCTGGCACAAGGTCCTGTCTTTGACCATGCTATGCAACCACTGTTCTTACGGTTGACACCCGATTTGGTTCAGGTGACCTAATGAATTCCAGGTGAATTCCTAGGATTTTAGTTCAATGGTAATGAACGCATTGAAAATGGGTTTTTAGAAAACAAATCGGTTTATAATTTGATCAAAATATTTTCTCGTTCAAGCTCGAGTTTAGATATCATTGAATTCCATGAGTTTGAATTCTCAATCTTTAAGGTCAATCTCTAGGATTGAGTAATATCAGGATTAAAAGCTGATTTTTGATCTTTTAAGGAGATTATCCTTTCTGGGGATCTGATTCATTAGTCTTATCCAGCTAATTTGCACGGTGCCCCCCATTTTACGAGATAAATCCTTCTCATGGTTAGGATAAATCTGACCACTTGGCGACCCTGTTTTATGCTGAGGTCCGCGGATTTCCTGCTGATTTTAGTGATGACTTTTCTAGATTTTTCGTCAACCTACAGCTGGTCTGAACGACAACTTCCTGACGTAAATCAAGAAGCGCGTTTCTTTTTCGGAAGACTTTACTTCCTTTTAATGATGGAATTGATTCATCGTGTAGATCCATCTCTTCTTTTCTTTCATCGGGTAAAACAGTTTAGTTTAGTCCAAAGCAAAAGTATTTTCAGTTATTTGTCACAGAAATGTGTGACATATGTTTAAAATATCTTGGTAAATTTTCTCACACTTGGCTTTTATTTTCCTTTTTATTGTCCTCTATTCCATTTTAAATGAATTTTAACATTTTGGTTTGTTTCTCAATTTATGTCCTTTCCGAGGTAACAATAATTTCGGTGTTAAAACCTAGTTTTATCGTTCATAAATATGTATAAACATGATTTTGAGTTCATTTAATTGAAAATTTTGAAAAATTTTACTAGAATTGGGTAGTCAGTATATAAGACTAGGGTTGTTCTTAATTATCAGAGAGCACTAGATTCTAATACAACTACTACTTTACTAGTATTTCTAATGGTAACCAAGTGTATAAAGTAAAAATTTTAAAATCCGAAAGAATTTAACCCCTTCCCACACTTAAGATCTTGCAATGCCCTCATTTGCAAGAAATCAGTAACAATTTAAATTATTGAGGGTGATTTGTGTGAAAATGATTAAATTTTACCAAAGTTTCCAAACATATTGCCGTTTGTTTGCTGAATGATAAATGGTGCATATCATTTGTTCATTCCGTCTTGTTGTAAAATCACATTTATTTTGCATCTTGTCGTCAAAATTAGTTGCTTTTGCTGAACTTAATGCCAGTCTTTAAAAATGCGTTGTTTTACCCTGTTGTGTACATAAGATAAACTGCAAACATATATACATATTTTTGAAGTTTGGTATATTACCTCACATTCAAAAATTATTAAAATCTAAAAATAAAAATTTGTAAATTATAAAAACTAATACAATTTCAAAATAAGTATTAAATGTATCAATATTACAAATTATAAAATAAATAAAACTAAGTAGACTAAGGATGATACTGATACTAGTAGGGGTTCCATGCATAACCATATGTGTTATAAAATGCTTCGGCTGGGTTATACGTAGGATACGGTGGTTGGATCTCTATAGACCAGGGAGGAAATACGGGCGATGGAGTAGGAATATAGTTTCTACCTATTTGTTGGCAATAAGCTATGATTTGGTTTTGATGAACTTGCCAATCTTCAAATGCTCGATGTCTAGCATTTTCGTACTCTTGTGAAGCTATAAACCTTTGCATTTCTGTCATTTCATTTCTCCCTCCCACATTACATGGCTGTTGGTTTCTCTCAACCTATGGATGTCTACCATTATATCGTACTGCGGCGTTATTTTGCCTCTTCAAAACCTTCGCACCATGGTATACATTTAAACCTATTGTATCGTGGGGTTCTGGTTCTTCGACTAATAATCCCCCCCCCCCCGACTTATATCCACACCGAGATATTCAGCAATCAAAGTAATAAATATACCACCTCCTATTATGCTATGCGGTCTCATCCCCCTAACCATAGCTGATAAATAATAACCCACACAATAAGGTATACTTACAGCGCTTTGTGGGTCTCGAATACACATGTGGTAAAACAAATCCTGTTCATTTACCTTTTCCTTGTTCTTACCTCGTTGTGTAATCGAATTGGCTAAAAACCTATGAATTACTCTTAATTCAGCTCTATCTATATCCAAATAAGAGTAATTTCCCCCTTTAAATCGGTGATGGCTAGTCATTTGACTCCATACACCATGCGTATCAAAATTTTCGTCTATCTTTCTACCATTTAGTATCAACCCTCTACAATCGACAGATGCTAACTTCTCAGGCGTATATATACGTAAAGCCTAAGCCATGTCTAGTAAAGACATGTGGCGCATCGAACCTCCTAACAAAAATCTAATAAAAGATCGATCGGTTAAACTAGCTACCCGATCATTTATTTCTATACTACACAACAATTCTTCACACCATACTTTATATACAAGTCTACGCATGTTGAATAACCGTACCCAATCGTTAAAAGTAGAATTACCATACCTCTGTGCAAGTAATTCCCTAATTGGCCCGGCCAATTCTACAGCTTCTAATGGTCCCCATTCTATGACCCTAGGTACTTCAACAGCTTTTGAATGAAGAGTATGCAAACCCCTTAGGTATTTTGGATAATCTATCCAAAGTCTGTCAAATCTCAGGTTCGGGTGCAAATCTTCCAAGTGCATATCAGAAAATGTCATGACTGGATGAGGTATATCTTGTTTGTAGTAGTTATCCACTTCCTGTTGTTCCGTATTCTCAGCAGGAGCATTGCGAGCTTGGGATGAAGATTCACCCCTTTCAGTCTGCAAAACACATCAAACACAATTTTTGTGCATCCAAATATGCATTAGTGTCAGCAAAATCATCAATCAAAATAATTACAATGACATAATCAATTTATATCAAACTTATGCTCATTTTCATATTTTTATCAAATCTACACTTTTTTAAATAAGCATATACGAAAATGATCACCAAGTTCATAAGCATTCAACTCAAATAATATGTCAAAATAATCATTACTAGCAATTAAACAAGTTTCAAATGGCATTATTTTCCAAAAATCAAGTTCATGAATTTTAGACTTGAAAAAGTCCACTTTAATTCTCAAAATCATGTTTAGGCTCAAAGTTTGGATCATTTAACTACCTAAACATGTTACACTACTTAATTTAGCAACAATTCATGACAAAAATCGGCCATAACCTGTTTATATCAAAAAGCCCCAAATTTGCTCTAGAACACAAACCCTAGATTACTCAAAATTTGAAGTTTAAGGCTTCTAATCATGTTAAATAGCATCAATCTAGGTTATACAAGCATAATATATAAGCAATTTAAGCATAATTACACTAAAAAGTATCAAAATCGAATTGGGTATAAAATTGCTCAAGAACACCAATTTGCGGATTAAATGGTGTTTAGGTGTAGAAATTTACCGTTTTTCTTGAGTAATTCCTTGATAGCATCCTTCTCAACATGATTTTAGTAAAAGATTTGATGATTAACGGTCAAAAATTGCGAATTTGGGAGTGTTTTTTCGGATTTTTTTTCCAGTATTTTCGCAGTTTTTGTGGATGGGGAAGTGTGGACTGATCTGTTCGTCCCTTATATTTTTTTCTGGATTTTACATTCTCCGCGAGTCGCGGCATATTTACCTTTCAAACTCTGCGAGTCGCGGAGTTTGTATTTTTTTTTTATTAAATATAAACCTTAACTTATAAAACAAATATAAAATAAATTTAAAATTTTGTTTTTCTTTGTTTTAGGACGAGGTCATTTCGGATCGATGTCCTAGTCCGTCCTTCGACAAAATTTTAAAATTTGTCATTTTCAAGCGATTGTTTTAAAAGCTTAGATTTTTGGGGTTTTTTTTTATGTTTTTGGTATACTTTAATTCTATAAGATTAAAAATAATGATAATAAAAGTTCTCGTCCCTCCCTCGGGTAAAGCAATTTCGGTTCAACGACATAGTCTTCAACTTACGACGAATTTTAAAAATCATATTTTTAACTTAATGAGATAAAGTAAATTTTTATTTTTAAATTCACACCAACTTAAATTAAAAATACATAAAATTCAAAATTAATATTAAAAATTCACACCAAACTTAAAATTTGAAATGCATAAAATTAAAAATTCATATTTTAAAAATTAAAAATTCACACCAAACTTAATTTAAAAATTCATATTATAAAATCACACCAAACTTATATTATATTTTTTAAATATTTACAATTTTAAATATATTGTTTTTACAAAGTTTACAATATTAATTTAAGATTTATATATTAATTTTAAAAACATGGTAAAAATAAAATTAAAAATCTTTTTGGCTTTTTATCCCACTTTAATCAATCAAATATTATCAAAAATATGCGCCCCTCTTTTCGGTAAAGTAATTTCGGTTCCAAGACCTAATTTAACTCATGACGAATTTTTGAAATATTTTGGGTTGATTGATTAAAGATATTTATATCTTAAGAATAAACGTTAAATTTCGCAGTGATGTAATAAATTTTTGAATGATATCAATAATTTCGGTCGCCAAACCTAATTTTATTCAATACCAATTTAATACTTTATAGCGAACAAATTAGCGTTTATTATCAAAAGGTTAAAAATAAAAATAAAAAAAATAAAAACTGTACAGACTTACCTGTGAGATAGTATTCTTAGTGATATGATCTATCCCATTCATAAGATAGTCGGTTTAATTGGTGTTCCATGGCTACATAGGCGTAACCTTGAGCATTCAGTGTTTTTTCTTCTAAACATATGAACGGTCCGTCTCTGCATAAAGTAACAAATTCGGTATTTGAATAGGTTTGATTATTTGAACATTTACCTCCATGTGACCATTTTCCGCATTTGTGACATCTTTCAAGGTGTCGTGCTTTTCTTTTCACTGCAGATTTTGATTTTCCTTTACCAAATTGTAACTTATTATCTTCGCATCTGGATTCTTTTCTTACTCCGTCCAATCTTTCTCTGATTACTGATACTATTTCACTCGGAAGTGTGTCATTATTACGTTTAGTGATCAAAGCGTGTAGCATTAGACCATGATTTATATCGATATCTGTCTTCTTCTTTTAGCATTTGAATTTCTTCTATTGTTGGTTCATATCCATTAGCTATAAGTGTAGCTAACATTTCAGCTTCATCAATTGGTTCATTACCTTCTCCTAAAGAACATTCTCCTGTTCCTTGTAATTCTGGAAATTCTTCTAATAATTCTGCATGTGAATCTATAGTTTGAATATAATAACATGTATCATCTGCAGATTGCGGTTGTTGCATTGCTCTATCAACTGAAAAGGTAACACTCTCGTCCTCTATACTTAGGGTCAATTTCTTACCGAACACGTCTATCATTGCTTTAGCCGTGTTTAAGAATGGTCTTCCTAATATGAGAGGAACTTGAGAATCTTCTTCCACGTCCAGAACAACAAAATCTACTGGAAATACTAAAGTACCAACTTTAACTAGCATGTTCTCCATTATCCCTCTAGGATATTTTATTGATCTATCGGCTAGTTGTATACTTATTCTGGTTGGTTTCAATTCTCCAAGGTCTAGTTTAGCGTATAGTGAATACGGCATTAGATTTATACTAGCACCTAAGTCTGCTAATGCTTCTATTGAACTAAGACTACCCAGAAAACATGGAATTGTGAAACTTCCTGGATCAGATAATTTTTCTGGTATCTTATTCAACAGCACTGCTGAACAATTAGCGTTCATAGTAACAGCCCAGAGTTCTTCCATTTTCTTTCTATTCGTGATCAGATCTTTCAAGAATTTAGCATATCTAGGCATTCCTAAAATCACATCAATGAAAGGAAGATTTACATTTATCTTTTTAAACATATCCAAGAATTTGGATTGCTCGGCTTTAAGTTTCTCTTTCTTCATTTTACTCGGGTAAGGAAGTGGTAGTTGGTATGGTTTAACATAAGGTTTAGCCTTAACTGTGTTATTTTCATTAACCTTCTCAACTACCGGTTCTGTTTCCTTATCTTGTTCAGGTTGTGGTTCTTGTGGAGTAGGAATAGCTTCATCAGAAGTTACAGGTATTTCAGGTGGTTTAAGTGTTGTACCACTTCTTGTGGTAATAGCTTTAGCTGTTTCATTCTGGGGGTTAGCATTTGTATCACTAGGTAGACTTCCCGGTTTTCTTTCACCTATTAACCTTGCTAGGTTACTTACTTCTTGTTCCAAGTTTTGAATAGAAGCTTGTTGATTTCTAAATGCTTGAGCATTTTGTTCATTTGTTTGTTTCTGAGATGTGAAAAACTGCGTTTGAGTTTCAACTAGCTTCGTCATCATATCTTCTAAATTTGGCTTTTTATCATCAGTTTGTTGTGGTGGTTTGTTTTGAAAATTAGGTCTTTGCTGATTGTAAGTATTGTTGGATACTTGTTGATTGCTAGGACCTTGTTAGTTGTTGTATGGAATATTTCGGTTATAGTTCTGGTTTTGATTGTAAATTGGTCTTGGCGGTTGATAATTATTCTGATAATTATTTCCAGGCCTTTGGTTTATGTATGAAATATTCTCTCTTTGTTCCATTGTTAATTCAATACTGAGACAATCTTTTGTCAAATGTGGTCCTCCACACTGCTTACAACTAATTCGTATTGAGTGAATATCCTTCGTCATCTTTTCCATTCGTCTCTCGACAGCATCTATCTTTGCGGAAATAGAATCTAAGTCATGGCTAGAATCGGTGCCACTCATGTGAGTGGGAAGCAGTGTTATCAATAATTTTGTAAGCATCAGTTTCTGTTTTCTTCATAATAGAACCACCAGCTGCTATATCGATGTCTTTCCTTGTAGTGATGTCGCATCCTTGGTAGAATATTTGTACTATTTGACAGGTATCTAAACCATGTTGCGGACATCCTCTTAATAACTTTCCAAATCTTGTCCACGCTTCATATAGAGTTTCATTTGGCTTCTGTGTGAACGTAACAATTTCTCCTTGAAGTCTTACGGCTTTAGATGCAGGAAAGAATTGTTTAAGAAAATTTTCAACTAAAACATCCCATGTATCAATCGGCCCTTCAGGTAACGATTCCAACCAATCTTTGGCTTCTCCCTTTAAAGTCCAGGGAAATAACATGAGATATATCTGTTCATCCTCAACTTCTCTTATTTTAAATAGAGTGCAGATCCTATTAAAGGTACGAAGATGTTCATTTGGATCTTCCTTCGGCGCACCACTAAATTGGCATTGATTAGTCACCATGTGTAGAATTTGTCCTTTGATTTCATAATCTGGCGCATTAATGTCAGGATGAGTAATTGCGTGACCTTGGCCAGTGCTTTTAGCTCTCATTCGGTCTTCCATACTTAAATGTTCCAGATTCTCCATAATTGAATTTGTTGAATCGGAATCACTAGAGGATTCTGATTTAATGGTTCGTTCCTCAACAATCTCTGTTTGAATGATTGGTGGTTCCGGAGGAAAGTTTAGTGGTTCAGGATCTATGAATCGTCCCTGAATATTCTCCGGATTCTCAATTGTGAGGTCGGGTTCAAAAAATGGATTATCGGAAATTTGAACTGGAGTACTTGGTCGACTGGATGACGATTCTAAAGAAAAATCAACGGCGGTAATATTTGCTAAATGTCTTGATCTAGTTACAGGTGGTGAACGTGCAAAAGGTGGTGAACGTCTTGCTCGGTGCATTCACTGAATATCCTATTAGTTTTTAAAAAGGAAAGAAAAATTATATAAGTTATCCAATTAATAGACTTTTCTGATTTTGCCCACGTTTAGAATAGCCAAAAGATGCAGCAGAGGGGCAGGATTCGTTTGGTCTCAATATAATTGAGGACTGTTTGGCTCCAATAACCCGGTCCACGTACAAATCCAACTATTACTACGAACCAGAAAATTTTGATGTCTATCAATTTAACCACTTAAAATAAATTTTCGTAATTTTAAGAAATTTAGATAAGAAGTAGAATAAAAAATCTATGTCCTAAAAACTAGAATAGCGAGAAAAAAGAAAGAAAAAGAGCGTGTCGGAAAAAGATCGAAAAATAAAAATAAGAAAGAAAAAGAGTGACTTATAGAACTTAAAAACACTCGACTAACCCAACCTTATTACTATCACTAACTTAAAATTATAATCGCAAATTGAGATTACTAATTGGAATGATAATTGATACATAGGTAAAAGGCGTCTAAAAATATTAAAGCTTACAAGTAAAACTATATCCCAAATGGCAATAACTTAAAAAGAAACTAAAACTTAAAAAGGCGTCGCAAAATTCTAAAGCACCTAAATCTTAGTCTAAAGAAAAAGCACTTAAGGGATTTTACGGCAAAGCCTAAAAATCTAGAAATAAAAATATAACTATGGCAAAAACTAAGTTTAAAACTAAAAACTAGCAAAAAATACAAATATTACGCTAAAACAATTAAAAAGGGAGAAAATATAAAAATATACAAAAAGTTGTAAAAATTACAATTTTTATAAAAATATTATTTTTATATTATTTATTTATTAAAACTATTAATTTTATATTAATTAAACTAATTTAACTAAATATATAAATTAAATAAAAAGTAAAACTAATTAATATATTAAAATTAAACCTAATTAGGGTTAAAAGTTAATTAATAAATATAAAACCCGTAATTAATGCTGATTAGGGTTTCTGTCACGTGTGTCAGGGCTGTTCCGCGAGTTGCGGTGCCCGAAGCAGGAAAACTCCGCGAGTCGCGGGGTTCTAAAATTCAACTCAGGTACAGGATTTAATTCAACTCAGGTAAAACAACGCATTTTCAAAGACTGGCATTAAGTTCAGCAAAAGCAACTAATTTTGACGACAAGATGCAAAATAAATGTGATATAACAACAAGACGGAATGAACAAATGATATGCACCATTTATCATTCAGCAAACAAACGGCAATATGTTTGGAAACTTTGGTAAAATTTAATCATTTTCACACAAATCACCCTCAATAATTTAAATTGTTACTGATTTCTTGCAAGTGTCCTTGTACATAATTTCACCCCTGTTTTAATAATTCTAGTGGCTATTAATCCATTCCCGTGTCCGGTTAAATGAACGATTATTCGTACATATAAATACCCCGCCCATCGTGTCCGATCGAGTGTAAATGGTTATTTATAGGGACGCCCAATTGTAAATATTTATATTAAAATTAACAAACTATCATTTAGTTAAACAAATATAAAGCCCATTAATAGCCCATAGTCTAATTTCCACAAGTGTCGTTCTTTTGTCCAAACCCCAATTTTGGTACAAAGCCCAATTACCCAATTTTAGTAATTAGTCCAACATCATGATTACTTCGTTTTAAATAAGCATAAATAATAACTTAGCTACGAGATATTAAATTAAAAAGGTTGAACATAACTTACAATGATTAAAAATAGCGTAGCGTTACACGGACAGAATTTCGACTTACACCCTTACAACATTCACTAACATACCCTTATTATTAGGATTAAAATTAAAATTAAAATTAAAATATAAATTATAAATATAAATATTACGTATAGATAGATGGATGGATATATTGATATATTTTTTACGATCAGAATGCGCGAGCTTTATAGGCAGTTTCAGCATTTGGGGCTCCGCGACTCGCGTAATTTTTGCACTGCAAACTCCGCAACTCGCGGAGTTTGCTTTTACAGCTCACACAAGTTTGGAGCCTTTCTTGCCGACGGTTTATAATATATTATATAATATATAAATAATTATAATAATTATTTAAATATTATATTATATTTATGTGCATAGTTGACTTGTAATTTTTAGTCCGTTGCGTCGAGCGTTGAGAGTTGACTCTGGTCCCGGTTCCGGATTTTTGAACGTCCTTGCGTACAATTTAATATCTCGTACTTTGCGTTTTGAATCTTGTACTCTTGTAATTTTGAGACGTTTCTTATCAATAATTGGAACCTCATTGATTGTATTTTGTACTTTTAAGCTTTTTGGTCGTTTGTGTCTTCAATTCGTCGAATCTATCTTTTGTCTTCACCTTTTATTATTTAAACGAATATCACTTTTAAATAGAACAAATTTGATAATGCTAAAAACGAACATATATTTCATAGCATTATTCCTCAAGAAAGACAAGCTTTTAGTTGCAATTATTAAACAAAGTATTAAAATCTTGTTACAGTTTAAGTCCCCAATTAGTTGGAATATTTGACTTCGGGTATAAGGATAATTTGACGAGGACACTCGCACTTTATATTTATGACTGATGGACTGTTATGGACAAAAACCAGACGGACATATTAAATAATCCAGGACAAAGGACAATTAACCCATGGGCATAAAACTAAAATCAACACGTCAAACATCATGATTACGGAAGTTTAAATAAGCATAATTCTTTTATTTCATATTTAATTTCCTTTATTTTATATTTAATTGCACTTCTAATTATCACATTTTTATTGTTATTGTATTTAATTGCACTTTTAATTATCTTACTTTTTAATTATCGCAAGTTTATTTTATCGCACTTTTATTATTCGCAATTTCATTATCGTTATTTACTTTATGCTTTAAATTAAGTCTTTTTTTATTTAATATTTTATATTTTGTTTTAACTGCGATTAAAGTTTAAAATCGACAAACCGGTCATTAAACGGTAAAAAACCCCCTTTATAATAATAATATTACTTATATATATATTTGTATTTTTATAAAAGTAAACTAATATAGCGTTAAGCTTTGTTTAAAGATTTTCCCTATGGAACGAACCGGACTTACTAAAAACTACACTACTGTACGATTAGGTACACTGCCTATAAGTGTTGTAGCAAGGTTTAAGTATATCCAATCTATAAATAAATAAATATCTTGTGTAAAATTGTATAGTATTTAATAGTATTTCCTGCTAAAATTTAATAGTATTTCAATAGTATTTAATTCGAGTGTAAATGCTAAAATCAAATATTCGCAATTGGGTAGTCAGTATATAAGACTAGGGCTGTTCTTTATTATCAGAGAGCACTAGATTCTAATACAACTACTACTTTACTAGTATTTCTAATGGTAACCAAGTGTATAAAGTAAAAATTTTAAAATCCGAAAGAATTTAACCCCTTCCCACCCTTAAGATCTTGCAATGCCCTCATTTGCAAGAAATCAGTAACAATTTAAATTATTGAGGGTGATTTGTGTGAAAATGATTAAATTTTACCAAAGTTTCCAAACATATTGCCGTTTGTTTGCTGAATGATAAATGGTGCATATCATTTGTTCATTCCGTCTTGTTGTTATATCACATTTATTTTGCATCTTGTCGTCAAAATTAGTTGCTTTTGCTGAACTTAATGCCAGTCTTTGAAAATGCGTTGTTTTACCTGAGTTGAATTAAATCCTGTACCTGAGTTGAATTTTAGAACCCCGCGACTCGCGGAGTTTTCCTGCTTCGGGCACCGCAACTCGCGGAACAGCCCTGACACACGTGACAGAAACCCTAATCAGCATTAATTACGGGTTTTATATTTATTAATTAACTTTTAACCCTAATTAGGTTTAATTTTAATATATTAATTAGTTTTACTTTTTATTTAATTTATATATTTAGTTAAATAGGTTTAATTAATATAAAATTAATAGTTTTAATAAATAAATAATATAAAAATAATATTTTTATAAAAATTGTAATTTTTACAACTTTTTGTATATTTTTATATTTTCTCCCTTTTTAATTGTTTTAGCGTAATATTTGTATTTTTTGCTAGTTTTTAGTTTTAAACTTAGTTTTTGCCATAGTTATATTTTTATTTCTAGATTTTTAGGCTTTGCCGTAAAATCCCTTAAGTGCTTTTTCTTTAGACTAAGATTTAGGTGCTTTAGAATTTTGCGACGCCTTTTTAAGTTTTAGTTTCTTTTTAAGTTATTGCCATTTGGGATATAGTTTTACTTGTAAGCTTTAATATTTTTAGATGCCTTTTACCTATGTATCAATTATCATTCCAATTAGTAATCTCAATTTGCGATTATAATTTTAAGTTAGTGATAGTAATAAGGTTGGGTTAGTCGAGTGTTTTTAAGTTCTATAAGTCACTCTTTTTCTTTCTTATTTTTATTTTTCGATCTTTTTCCGACACGCTCTTTTTCTTTCTTTTTTCTCGCTATTCTAGTTTTTAGGACATAGATTTTTTATTCTACTTCTTATCTAAATTTCTTAAAATTACGAAAATTTATTTTAAGTGGTTAAATTGATAGACATCAAAATTTTCTGGTTCGTAGTAATAGTTGGATTTGTACGTGGACCGGGTTATTGGAGCCTAATTAGGGTTAAAAGTTAATTAATAAATATAAAACCCGTAATTAATGCTGATTAGGGTTTATGTCACGTGTGTCAGGGCTGTTCCGCGAGTTGCGGTGCCCGAAGCAGGAAAACTCCGCGAGTCGCGGGGTTCTAAAATTCAACTCAGGTACAGGATTTAATTCAACTCAGGTAAAATAACGCATTTTTTATACAAGAAGTAAGTAACCTAGCAAGGTTAATAGGTGAAAGAAAATCGGGAAGTCTACCTAGTGATACAAATGCTAACCCCCAGAATGAAACAGCTAAAGCTATTACCACAAGAAGTGGTACAACACTTAAACCACCTGAAATACCTGTAACTTCTGATGAAGCTATTCCTACTCCACAAGAACCACAACCTGAACAAGATAAGGAAACAGAACCGGTAGTTGAGAAGGTTAATGAAGATAACACAGTTAAGGCTAAACCTTATGTTAAACCATACCAACCACTACTTCCTTACCCGAGTAAAAGGAAGAAAGAGAAACTTGAAGCTGAGCAATCCAAATTCTTGGATATGTTTAAACAGATAAACGTAAATCTTCCTTTCATTGATGTGATTTCAGGAATGCCTAGATATGCTAAATTCTTGAAAGATCTGATCATGAATAGAAAGAAAATGGAAGAACTCTCGGCTGTTACTATGAACGCTAATTGTTCAGCAGTGCTGTTGAATAAGATACCAGAAAAATTATCTGATCCAGGAAGTTTCACAATTCCATGTTTTCTGGGTAGTCTTAGTTCAATAGAAGCATTAGCAGACTTAGGTGCCAGTATAAATCTAATGCCGTATTCACTATACGCTAAACTAGACCTTGGAGAATTGAAACCAACCAGAATAAGTATACAACTAGCCGATAGATCAATAAAATATCCTAGAGGGATAATGGAGAACATGCTAGTTAAAGTTGGTACTTTAGTATTTCCAGTAGATTTTGTTGTTCTGGACATGGAAGAAGATTCTCAAGTTCCTCTCATATTAGGAAGACCATTCTTAAACACGGCTAAAGCAATGATAGACGTGTTCGGTAAGAAATTGACCCTAAGTATAGAGGACGAGAGTGTTACCTTTTCAGTTGATAGAGCAATGCAACAACCGCAATCTGCAGATGATACATGTTATTATATTCAAACTATAGATTCACATGCAGAATTGTTAGAAGAATTTTCAGAATTACAAGGAACAGGAGAATGTTCTTTAGGAGAAGGTAATGAACCAATTGATGAAGCTGAAATGTTAGCTACACTTATAGCTAATGGATATGAACCAACAATAGAAGAAATTCAAATGCTAAAAGAAGAAGACAGATATCGATATAAATCATCGATAGAAGAACCTCCGAAATTAGAGTTAAAGCCACTTCCAAACCATTTGGAATACGCTTATTTACATGGTGAATCTGAATTACCTGTAATAATATCGTCTTCTCTTACTGAAAATGAGAAATCACAACTCATTTCTGTGTTAAAAGCTCATAAACCAGCCATTGCATGGAAGATTCATGATATTAAAGGAATAAGTCCTTCGTATTGCACACATAAAATCCTTATGGAAGAAGGTCATAAAACGTATGTGCAACGCCAACGAAGACTAAATCCTAATATGCAAGATGTAGTTAAGAAAGAAATTATTAAACTGCTAGATGCAGGTTTAATATATCCAATTTTTGATAGTCCATGGGTAAGCCCAGTTCAATGCGTGCCTAAGAAGGGTGGCATGACTGTCATTACAAATAAAAAAAATGAGCTTATTCCTACTAGGACTGTAACAGGATGGCGTGTATGTATTGATTATAGAAAATTAAATGACGCCACCAGAAAAGATCACTTTCCCTTACCTTTCATTGATCAAATGTTGGAAAGATTAGCCGGAAATAGTTATTATTGTTTTCTTGATGGATTTTCTGGATATTTTCAAATTCCAATAGCACCCGAAGATCAAGAGAAAACCACATTCACGTGCCCTTATGGTACTTTTGCTTACAAACGCATGCCATTTGGACTTTGCAACGCCCCTGCAACCTTTCAAAGGTGTATGATGGCGATTTTTCACGACATGATAGAAGAATGCATGGAAGTTTTCATGGATGACTTTTCAGTCTTCAGTGATACATTTGAAACATGTCTAGCTAATCTTGAACGAATGCTTATTAGATGCGAATAATCAAATCTAGTTTTTAATTGGGAGAAATGCCATTTTATGGTTAAAGAAGGCATCGTTCTTGGACATAAAATTTCGAAGGAAGGAATTGAAGTGGATAGAGCTAAAGTAGATGTAATTACTAAACTTCCACATCCCACCAATGTTAGAGGAGTTAGGAGTTTTCTAGGGCATGCCGATTTTTACCGACGTTTCATAAAAGACTTTTCTAAAATTGCCACTCCTATGAATAAACTCCTAGAAAAAGATGCTCCATTCATCTTTTCAGATGAATGTATCAAATCTTTTAATATTCTTAAAGAGAAACTCACTAATGCGCCGATCATGATAACACCAAATTGGAATCTACCATTTGAACTAATGTGCGATGCAAGTGATTTTGCAATGGGAGCCGTTTTAGGACAAAGGATTGAAAAACGATTTCAACCTATATATTATGCTAGTAAGACATTACAAGGAGCACAAATGAATTACACAACTACTGAAAAAGAACTCCTTGCTATTGTCTTTGCTTTTGACAAATTTCGTTCATATCTCGTTCTAGCAAAAACGGTGGTCTATACCGACTATTCTGCTCTTAGATACCTATTTTCAAAACAAGATGCCAAACCAAGATTAATCCGTTGGATCTTACTCTTACAAGAATTCGATATTGAAATTCGAGATAAAAGAGGAGCAGAAAATCTCGCCGCTGATCATCTTTCTCGTCTTGAAAATCCTGAATTAGAAGTTCTAAATGAATCGGTCATACAAGACAACTTTCCTGATGAATATCTATTGAAGATAGATTATAATGAAATTCCATGGTTTGCAGACTATGCAAACTATTTAGTATGTGGATTCCTTGAAAAAGAATTATCGTACCAAAAACGAAAGAAATTCTTCAGTGGTATAAAACACTATTTCTGGGAAGATCCACATCTATTTAAAAGTTGTCCAGATGGAATAATACGCCGATGTGTATTCGGAGATGAAGCTAGTAAAATTTTAAACCATTGTCACACAGGACCAACAGGAGGGCATTATGGGCCTCAACTAACAGCAAGAAAAGTTTACGATGCTGGATTCTATTGGCCTACAATTTACAAAGACGCACACCTTCTTTGCAAATCCTGTGATGCATGTCAAAGGACCGGAAAAATAAGTCAACGTGATGAAATACCACAAAATGTCATCCAAGTATGTGAAGTATTTGACATTTGGGGTATTGACTTTATGGGTCCATTTCCAAAATCTCATAATAATCTCTATATTCTCGTAGCCATTGATTATGTATCTAAATGGGCGAAAGCACAAGCTCTCCCAACTAACGATGCACGAGTTGTAGTCAACTTTTTAAAACGTCTTTTGCAAGGTTTGGAACACCGAAAGCTTTAATAAGTGATCGGGGAACTCATTTATGTAATAATCAACTTGAGAAAGTTCTTAAAAGATATGGAGTAACTCATAAAATCTCCACCGCATATCATCCACAAACAAGTGGACAAGTTGAAAATACCAACCGAGCTTTAAAACGTATTCTAGAGAAAACCGTAGGATCAAATCCGAAGAAATGGTCCATTAAATTGGAGGATGCACTCTGGGCTTTTAGAACAGCCTACAAAACTCCAATTGAAACCACACCTTTTAGACTTGTTTATGGAAAAGCATGTCATCTTCCAGTAGAAATTGAACACAAAGCATTTTGGGCTTTGAAGACATGTAATCTTGATTTACATGAAGCTGGACGTCTACGATTAAGTCAACTAAACGAATTAGAAGAATTAAGACATGAAGCATACGAAAATTCGTTAATCTATAAAGAAAAAACGAAGAAATGGCATGATAAAAGAATCAGAAGTTTAAAAGAATTTAAAGAAGGAGACAGAGTTCTTCTTTTCAATTCACGATTCAAGCTATTTCCTGGAAAATTGAAATCAAGATGGTCTGGACCATTCATAGTCAAAAGATTTTTCCCATACGGAACAGTAGAATTAATAAATTCAAATGGGATTGAATTTAAAGTTAATGGTCACAGAGTTAAACACTACATAGATAGTCCGATGGAATTCGACAAAGAAGTTAATCACAATTTCGATACCACAGCTAACTAAGTGTGGGGAGAATCAAGTCTTTAAAGGATAATATGTATTTCTGTTAGAGTTAGATTGTCTGTTTTCGTGTAGTTCTCGAAAATGGAACCCGAATGGTCTTTCCCTAGCAGACCCTAAAGAACTAGTCTTCTCCCCCCATTCTGAATTTTTATTTTTTTTAGGTTTTTACGAAATGAAGACTGCCTGTGAACTAAACCATGGTCTAATGCTACACGCTTTGATCACTAAACGTAATAATGACACACTTCCGAGTGAAATAGTATCAGTAATCAGAGAAAGATTGGACGGAGTAAGAAAAGAATCCAGATGCGAAGATAATAAGTTACAATTTGGTAAAGGAAAATCAAAATCCGCAGCGAAAAGAAGAGCACGAAACCTTGAAAGATGTCACAAATGCGGAAAATGGTCACATGGAGGTAAATGTTCAAATAATCAAACCTATTCAAATACCGAATTTGTTACTTTATGCAGAGACGGACCGTTCATATGTTTAGAAGAAAAAACACTGAATGCTCGAGGTTACGCCTATGTAGCCATGGAAAACCAATTAAACCGACTATCTTATGAATGGGATAGATCATATCACTAAGAATACTATCTCACAGGTAAGTCTGTACAGTTTTTATTTTTTTTATTTTTATTTTTAACCTTTTGATAATAAACGCTAATTTGTTCGCTATAAAGTATTAAATTGGTATTGAATAAAATTAGGTTTGGCGACCGAAATTATTGATATCATTCAAAAATTTATTACATCACTGCGAAATTTAACGTTTATTCTTAAGGTATAAATATCTTTAATCAATCAACCCAAAATATTTCAAAAATTCGTCATGAGTTAAATTAGGTCTTGGAACCGAAATTACTTTACCGAAAAGAGGGGCGCATATTTTTGATAATATTTGATTGATTAAAGTGGGATAAAAAGCCAAAAAGATTTTTAATTTTATTTTTACCATGTTTTTAAAATTAATATATAAATCTTAAATTAATATTGTAAACTTTGTAAAAACAATATATTTAAAATTGTAAATATTTGAAAAATATAATATAAGTTTGGTGTGATTTTATAATATGAATTTTTAAATTAAGTTTGGTGTGAATTTTTAATTTTTAAAATATGAATTTTTAATTTTATGCATTTCAAATTTTAAGTTTGGTGTGAATTTTTAATATTAATTTTGAATTTTATGTATTTTAATTTAAGTTGGTGCGAATTTAAAAACAAAAATTTACTTTATCTCATTAAGTTAAAAATATGATTTTTAAAATTCGTCGTAAGTTGAAGACTAAGTCGTTGAACCGAAATTGCTTTACCCGAGGGAGGGACGAGAACTTTTATTATCATTATTTTTAATCTTATCGAATTAAAGTATACCAAAAACATAAAAAAAAAAAAAAACCTAAAAATCTAAGCTTTTAAAACAATCGCTTGAAAAAGACAAATTTTAAAATTTTGTCGAAGGACGGACTAGGACATCGATCCGAAACGACCTCGTCCTAAAACAAAGGAAAACAAAATTTTAAATTTATTTTATATTTGTTTTATAAGTTAAGGTTTATATTTAATAAAAAAAATACAAACTCCGCGACTCGCGGAGTTTGAAAGGTAAATATGCCGCGACTCGCGGAGAATGTAAAATCCAGAAAAAAATATAAGGGACTAACAGATCAGTCCACACTTCCCCATCCACAAAAACTGCGAAAATACTGGAAAAAAACCCGAAAAAACACTCCCAAATTCGCAATTTTTGACCGTTAATCATCAAATCTTTTACTAAAATCATGTTGAGAAGGATGCTATCAAGGAATTACTCAAGAAAAACGGTAAATTTCTACACCTAAACACCATTTAATCCGCAAATTGGTGTTCTTGAGCAATTTTATACCCAATTCGATTTTGATGCTTTTTAGTGTAATTATTCTTAAATTGCTTATATATTATGCTTGTATAACCTAGATTGTTGCTATTTAACATGATTAGAAGCCTTAAACTTCAAATTTTGAGTAATCTAGGGTTTGTGTTCTTGAGCAAATTTGGGGCTTTTTGATATAAACAGGTTATGGCCGATTTTTGTCATGAATTGTTGCTAAATTAAGTAGTGTAACATGTTTAGGTAGTTAAATGATCCAAACTTTGAGCCTAAACATGATTTTGAGAATTAAAGTGGACTTTTTCAAGTCTAAAATTCATGAACTTGATTTTTGGAAAATAATGCCATTTGAAACTTGTTTAATTGCTAGTAATGATTATTTTGACATATTATTTGAGTTGAATACTTATGAACTTGGTGATCATTTTCGTATATGCTTATTTGAAAAAGTGTAGATTTGATAAAAATATGAAAATGAGCATAAGTTTGATATAAATTGATCATGTCATTGTAATTATTTTGATTGATGATTTTGCTGACACTAATGCATATTTGGATGCACAAAAATTGTGTTTGATGTGTTTTGCAGACTGAAAGGGGTGAATCTTCATCCCAAGCTCGCAATGCTCCTGCTGAGAATACGGAACAACAGGAGGTGGATAACTACTACAAACAAGATATACCTCATCCAGTCATGACATTTTCTGATATGCACTTGGAAGATTTGCACCCGAACCTGAGATTTGACAGACTTTGGATAGATTATCCAAAATACCAAAGGAGTTTGCATACTCTTCATTCTAAAGCTGTTGAAGTACCTAGGGTCATAGAATGGGGACCATTAGAAGCTGTAGAATTGGCCGGGCCAATTAGGGAATTACTTGCACAGAGGTATGGTAATTCTACTTTTAACGATTGGGTACGGTTATTCAACATGCATAGACCTGTATATAAAGTATGGTGTGAAGAATTGTTGTGTAGTATAGAAATAAATGATCGGGTAGCTAGTTTAACCGATCGATCTTTTATTAGATTTTTGTTAGGAGGTTCGATGCGCCACATGTCTTTACTAGACATGGCTCAGGCTTTACATATATATACGCCTGAGGAGTTAGCATCTGCCGATTGTAGAGGGTTGATACTAAATGGTAGAAAGATAGACGAAAATTTTGATACGCATGGTGTATGGAGTCAAATGACTAGCCATCACCGATTTAAAGGGGGAAATTACTCTTATTTGGATATAGATAGAGCTGAATTAAGAGTAATTCATAGGTTTTTAGCCAATTCGATTACACAATGAGGTAAGAACAAGGAAAAGGTAAATGAACAGGATTTGTTTTACCACATGTGTATTCGAGACCCACAAAGCGCTGTAAGTATACCTTATTGTGTGGGTTATTATTTATCAGCTATGGTTAGGGGGATGAGACCGCATAGCATAATAGGAGGTGGTATATTTATTACTTTGATTGCTGAATATCTCGGTGTGGATATAAGTCGGGGGGGATTATTAGTCGAAGAACCAGAACCCCGCGATACAATAGGTTTAAATGTATACCATGGTGCGAAGGTTTTGAAGAGGCGAAATAACGCCGCAGTACGATATAATGGTAGACATCCACAGGTTGAGAGAAACCAACAGCCAGGTAATGTGGGAGGGGGAAATGAAATGACAGAAATGCAAAGGTTTATAGCTTCACAAGAGTACGAAAATGCTAGACATCGAGCATTTGAAGATTGGCAAGTTCATCAAAACCAAATCATAGCTTATTGCCAACAAATAGGTAGAAACTATATTCCTACTCCATCGCCCGTATTTCCTCCCAGGTCTATAGAGATCCAACCACCGTATCCTACGTATAACCCAGCCGAAGCATTTTATAACACATATGGTTATGCATGGAACCCCTACTGGTATCAGTATCATCCTTAGTCTACTTAGTTTTATTTATTTTATAATTTGTAATATTGATACATTTAATACTTATTTTGGAATTGTATTAGTTTTTATAATTTACAAATTTTTATTTTTAGATTTTAATAATTTTTGAATGTGAGATAATATACCAAACTTCAAAAATATATATATATGTTTGCAGTTTATCTTATGTACACAACATGGTAAAACAACGCATTTTTAAAGACTGGCATTAAGTTCAGCAAAAGCAACTAATTTTGATGACAAGATGCAAAATAAATGTGATATAACAACAAGACGGAATGAACAAATGATATGCACCATTTATCATTCAGCAAACAAATGGCAATATGTTTGAAAACTTTGGTAAAATTTAATCATTTTCACACAAATCACCCTCAATAATTTAAATTGTTACTGATTTCTTGCAAATGAGGGCATTGCAAGATCTTAAGTGTGGGAAGGAGTTAAATTCTTTCGGATTTTAAAATTTTTACTTTATACACTTGGTTACCATTAGAAATACTAGTAAAGTAGTAGTTGTATTAAAATCTAGTGCTCTCTGATAATAAAGAACAGCTCTAGTCTTATATACTGACTACCCAATTCTAGTAAAATTTTTCAAAATTTTCAATTAAATGAACTCAAAATCATGTTTATACATATTTATGAACGATAAAACTAAGTTTTAACACCGAAATTATTGTTACCTCGGAAAGGACATAAATTGAGAAACAAACCAAAATGTTAAAATTCATTTAAAATGGAATAGAGGACAATAAAAAGGAAAATAAAAGCCAAGTGTGAGAAAATTTACCAAGATATTTTAAACATATGTCACATATTTCTGTAACAAATAACTGAAAATACTTTTGCTTTGGACTAAACTAAACTGTTTTACCCGATGAAAGAAAAGAAGAGATGGATCTACACGATGAATCAATTCCATCATTAAAAGGAAGTAAAGTCTTCCGAAAAAGAAACGCGCTTCTTGATTTAGGTCAGGAAATTGTCGTTCAGACCAGCTGTAGGTTGACGAAAAATCTAGAAAAGTCATCACTAAAATCAGCAGGAAATCCACGGACCTCAGCATAAAACAGGGTCGCCAAGTGGTCAGATTTATCCTAACCATGAGAAGGATTTATCTCGTAAAATGGGGGGTGCACCGTGCAAATTAGCTGGATAAGACTAATGAATCAGATCCCCAGAAAGGATAATCTCCTTAAAAGATCAAAAATCAGCTTTTAAGCCTGATATTACTCAATCCTAGAGATTGACCTTAAAGATTGAGAATTCAAACTCATGGAATTCAATGATATCTAAACTCGAGCTTGAACGAGAAAATATTTTGATCAAATTATAAACCGATTTGTTTTCTGAAAACGCATTTTCAATGCGTTCATTACCATTGAACGTAAAATCCTAGGAATTCACCTGGAATTCATTAGGTCACCTGAACTAAATCGGGTGTCAACCGTAAGAACAGTGGTTGCATAGCATGGTCAAAGACAGGACCTTGTGCCAGACCGAAAAATCATAAGGGTGAGCTTTACTATTACTCCTACCAAGGATAGTAATTACGTCCGACATGTTATAGACCATAATTAAAAGCATGTCAGGGGACATTGCCTTAACAGTTGCTTGTTCAACGCTTTCCTTTACAACCGGACGGTAGTTTACCGAAAGGTAATATACGGAGCAAGTATACTGGATGTGTTGCTTTTCTAATACAAGGTTAGCAAGTGGGTGACACAAAACCGCAAGTTTTGAGCTAAAATTTTCAAATCTGAAACCCACCAAACCCACAAAAATATTTTGCAAACACCGGTGAAGGGTTATTCCGGAAAACTTATCTAGGGTAAAAACTAGATTTAATTTTCAAAAGATCAAATGTTTTCATAAAGATCCAATTTCCTTAATGGATCTAAATTTTATAGTCATGTGGGACTGTAAACCATATCGTTACCACCATTGTTTATACCGCCGTATAGAAATCACTGATGTACAAAGTGTGAAGAATAAAGAAGTGATTCTAGTATTTCAAGACTATATTGCTTGAGGACAAGCAACGCTCAAGTGTGGGAATATTTGATAATGCTAAAAACGAACATATATTTCATAGCATTATTCCTCAAGAAACACAAGCTTTTAGTTGCAATTGTTCTATTTAAAAGTGATATTCGTTTAAATAATAAAAGGTGAAGACAAAAGATAGATTCGATGAATTGAAGACGCAAACGACCAAAAAGCTCAAAAGTACAAAATACAATCAATGAGGTTCCAATTATTGATAAGAAACGTCTCAAAATTACAAGAGTACAAGATTCAAAACGCAAAGTACGAGATATCAAATTGTACGCAAGGACGTTCGAAAATCCGGGACCAGAGTCAACTCTCAACGCTCGACGCAACGGACTAAAAATTACAAGTCAACTATGCACATAAATATAATATAATATTTAAATAATTCTTATAATTATTTATATATTATATAATATATTATAAACCGTCGGCAAGAAAGGCTCCAAACTTGTGTGAGCTGTAAAAGCAAACTCCGCGAGTTGCGGAGTTTGCAGTGCAAAAATTAAGCGAGTCGCGGAGCCTCAAATGTTGAAACTGCCTATAAAGCTCGCGCATTCTGATCGTAAAAAATATATCAATATATATCCATCCATCTATCTATCTATACGTAATATTTATATTTATAATTTATATTTTAATTTTAATTTTAATCCTAATAATAAGGTATGTTAGCGAATGTTGTAAGGGTGTAAGTCGAAATTCTGTCCGTGTAACGCTACGCTATTTTTAATCATTGTAAGTTATGTTCAACCTTTTTAATTTAATGTCTCGTAGCTAATTTATTATTATGCTTATTTAAAACGAAGTAATCATGATGTTGGGCTAATTACTAAAATTGGGTAATTGGGCTTTGTACCATGATTGGGGTTTGGACAAAAGAACGACACTTGTGGAAATTAGACTATGGGCTATTAATGGGCTTTATATTTGTTTAACTAAATGATAGTTTGTTAATTTTAATATAAAGATTTACAATTGGGCGTCCCTATAAATAACCATTTACACTCGATCGGACACGATGGACGGGGTATTTATATGTACGAATAATCGTTCATTTAACCGGACACGAGAATGGATTAATAGCCACTAGAATTATTAAAACATGGGTGAAATTATGTACAAGGACACTTGGCATAATTGATAACAAAGTATTAAAACCTTGGGTTACACTCAGTCGACATCCTGGTGTAATTATTAAACAAAGTATTAAAATCTTGTTACAGTTTAAGTCCCCAATTAGTTGGAATATTTGACTTCGGGTATAAGGATAATTTGACGAGGACACTCGCACTTTATATTTATGACTGATGGACTGTTATGGACAAAAACCAGACGGACATATTAAATAATCCAGGACAAAGGACAATTAACCCATGGGCATAAAACTAAAATCAACACGTCAAACATCATGATTACGGAAGTTTAAATAAGCATAATTCTTTTATTTCATATTTAATTTCCTTTATTTTATATTTAATTGCACTTCTAATTATCGCATTTTTATTGTTATTGTATTTAATTGCACTTTTAATTATCGTACTTTTTAATTATCACAAGTTTATTTTATCGCACTTTTATTATTCGCAATTTCATTATCGTTATTTACTTTATGCTTTAAATTAAGTCTTTTATTTATTTAATATTTTATATTTTGTTTTAACTGCGACTAAAGTTTTAAAATCGACAAACCGGTCATTAAACGGTAAAACACCCCCTTTATAATAATAATATTACTTATATATATATTTGTATTTTTATAAAAGTAAACTAATATAGCGTTAAGCTTTGTTTAAAGATTTTCCCTGTGGAACGAACCGGACTTACTAAAAACTACACTACTGTATGATTAGGTACACTGCCTATAAGTGTTGTAGCAAGGTTTAAGTATATCCATTCTATAAATAAATAAATATCTTGTGTAAAATTGTATAGTATTTAATAGTATTTCCTGCTAAAATTTAATAGTATTTCGTACCCCCACGCTACGACATCAGTAGCTAAATTATTATTATGTTTATTTAAATTGAAGTAATCATGATGTTGGGCTAAAATATTAAAGACGGGGTAATTGAGCTTTGTACCATAATTGGGGTTTGGACAAAAGAACGACACTTGTGGAAATTAGACTATGGGCTATTAATGGGCTTTATATTTGTTTAATTGAATGATAGTTCATTAATTTAATATAAAGATTTACAATTGGACGTAATTATAAATAACCATATACACTCGATCGGACACGATGGGCAGGATATTTATAAGTACTAATAATCGTTCATTTAACCGGACACGGGAATGGATTAATAGTCAATGGACTTATTAAAACAAGGGTAAATTACATACAAAGAAAATTGGTGTAATTATAGTTTAAGTCCCCAATTAGTTGGAATATTTGACTTCGGATATAAGGATAATTTGACGAGGACACTCGCACTTTATATTTATGACTGATGGACTGTTATGGACAAAAACCAGATGGACATATTGAATAATTCAGGACAAAGGACAATTAACCCATGGTAATAAATTAAAATCAACACGTCAAACATCATGATTACGGAAGTTTAAATAAGCATAATTCCTTTATTTCATATTTTTATCGCACTTTTATTTACTGTCATTTTATTTATCGCACTTTTTATTATCGTACTTTTTAATTATCGCAACTTTTATTTACTGTCAAATTATTTATCGCACTTTTAATTATCACACTTTAATTATTGTCATTTACTTTACGCTTTAAATTAAGTTTTATTTTTAATATTTTACATTAGGTTTTAACTGGGACTAAAGTTTTAAAATCGACAAACCGGTCATTAAACGGAAAAATCCCCCCTTTATAATAATAATACTAATTATATTTATATATATATTTATATACAAATTTAGTTTTAAAAATATAGCGTTAAACTTGGTTAGATCCCTGTCGAACGAACCGGACTTACTAAAAAATACACTACTGTACGATTAGGTACACTGCCTATAAGTGTTGTAGCAAGGTTTAGGTATATCCACTCTATAAATAAATAAATAACTTGTGTAAAATTGTATCGTATTTAATAGTATTTCGTAGTAAAAATATAACTATTTCGTATACACCTCTACGCACATCATATATATATATATATATATATATATATATATATATATATATATATATACACACACATACGTGGATATATATAATAATATATCTAAAGGAATAGATACTAATCATTTTAAAATATATATATATATATATATATATATATATATATATATATATATACAAAATAAATATATATAACATATAATTTATGATATAATATAAGTATATGTTTTTAAATGGAATTTAATATAAATCCTATATAACTACAAATATATATAAATAATATATTAATAAATAAATTTATGTGATTTCCATTAAATGTTCTGATATATATATATATATATATATATATATATATATATATATATATATATATATATATATATATATATATATATATATATATATATATATATATATATATATATATATATATATATATATATATATATATATATATATATATATATATATATATGTTCGTGAATCCAAGGGCAACCCTGCATTATTCAGTATCGTCGTATGAATATTTTTACTACAAAATATTGTATTGTGAGTTTCATTTGCTCCCTTTTTAAATGCTTTTGAAATATATATTTTTGGGACTGAGAATACATGCGCTGTTTTATAAATGTTTGATGAAATACACACAAGTACACAAAAATTACATTCTATGGTTGGATTATCGAATCGAATATCACCCTTTTAGCTTGGTAACCTAAGAATTAGGGAACAGACACCCTAATTGACGTGAATCCTAAAGGTAGATCTACGGGCACTAACACCCCCCATACTGGAAAATGGTATGCTTTAGTACTCCGAGTTTATATTATACAGATAGATTTCTATTTTGGGGATATTCTATATGCATGATGTTAATGTCGGTTACCAGGTGTTCAATCCATATGAATGATTTTTAAACACTTGCAAGTGTATGATTATTGATCAAAGGAAATCTTGTGGTCTATTAAAATGATGAAAATGAATGATTATGATAAACTAATGAACTCACCAACCTTTTGGTTGACACTTTAAAGCATGTTTATTCTCAGGTATGAAAGAAATCTTCCGCTGTGCATTTGCTCATTTTAGAGATATTACTTGGAGTCATTCATGACATATTTCAAAAGACGTTGCATTCGAGTCGTTGAGTTCATCAAGATTATTATTAAGTCAACTATAGTTGGATATATTATGAAATGGTATGCATGCCGTCAAATTTCGATGTAAAGAAAGTTTGTCTTTTAAAAATGAATGCAATGTTTGTAAAATGTATCATATAGAGGTCAAATACCTCGCGATGTAACCAAATGTAATGTATTCGTCCAGATGGATTAGGATGGGTCTCTACGCTTTATAAGACCATTTTCATCAATGAGTTACTGCCTCGTTATTCCAATCGCTATCGTCCACACCCTATGACATTCCATCGCCATCGGGCCTCAATATGATATTCATGATTAACATTGTAGTCCGAAAACATTAAGATTAAAGGATATATTCCTGGAATATACACTTTTAACTGTTGAGTTAAAAATCGAAATGTACAAAACTAAAAAAAAAAAAAAAAAAGGAACGAACTATTTTTCGTTCCTTTGTTTTTGTTTCTGAAATCAATTTTTATCCCACCTCAAACAATATGAATACCATATCATCTCATCTCATTTTTTTATACAATGTCACACTTAAATTTCTATCATAATTAAAAGAAATCTATCACATCAAAATGCAACAAAAAACAATTTATAGCCCAAACACAACGTTCAAATTCCAATTTCTCAATGTGATCCTTTCTTTCAACAATTACTTGAATCTCAACAAACTTTCGGGTCATTTTCTTGTTTATCCTTCAACCCACAAGACTGTTTATTATTACAATCACAAGTTGCACCTATCATCAATCCTTTCCCAGTCTCACCCGACGACTCACGTAGCAAAATGTACATGCATATGTATTATCAAGCACAACAACAAAGTCGCGCTTACCAACCTTACATCTAAAATTTTCAATTACCTCAAATAGTCGACGAAGAAGTTGAAGAATCTAACCTAGAAACGTACCGAAAACCCCAAACTTACCTGAAACCCCAAACTTAGCCGCAGTCGAAGATCTAAAGGGAAAAAAGTACACCTAAAACATCCATGGTCCAACACGGAAAGCCACATTTTAGCCTAAACATTCTTCCATGTTTTCGAAAATCCTCTTTGTTGGAACCATACAATCGAGAGATTGATTTTGGACCGTGGTTCGAAAAGAGAACAATGCGCAAATGGGGCGTCTAACGGGGATATTTAGCCACACCACACGCGAACTTGAAAATACAACTTAAGCGAAAAGTATACGAAGATGTGTGGGACATTTTAAAGGAACTTCTGATGTTTTTAATCGTTGAATGTGTCTCTATTAACAAAAGAAAGACAACCGATGAAGAAGTATTCGAATCAAGTCCTACTAATTTGACGGAGAATAATCCAAACCTGACTGGAATATATACGAATTTTCTGGAATATATGCTTTATGAATTGGTCATTGAAATGATAACCATTGAATTCCTTGTTAAAAATCACTCAAGTTAGACTTTAGAATCATGTTAAAAGGTTTTGTATTGTTCTCGGTGTGATTAAAATTGATGATTCGTATTGAGCTGAAACTGTGATCGTATGCACGCTAAATGTCCTCACATGAACTAGATATTGTTTGAGGCTTTGATCTTCTAGAATGATGTTATTTTGATGTTCCTAAGCATATTACATTTATATGATAGTTGCTGAAAATGTTTTTTTCTATGTGTTATGTGCATCACCAAATGACATGTCTGAATGTCATCCAAAACAGAAGGTCTGATTTTGATGAATAAACTGTACAAATTGGCTACATAGAATGCTTTGGTTATTTTATCACTGAAAATTTGGAGTGTCTAGAGTCATATCCAATTGGTTGTTCATTAAAAGCTATTTTCTAAATTAAATGAGAATTTTTATAAAACTGTTGCGCGTGCAGAAACTGATTTGGTAAACCGTAACTAGACCCTTTCTGAAACCCAACTTGTAAACATCGTATGAGACCTTGGCTAGGCTTTTTGGGAACGTTTATGAGTCTAGTTTTGATCTGGAGTTTTCCATATTACCATGATTTATGTGCTATGAATTATGTGCGTTGTTTGCAACTATTGCATGAATTTGATGCTAAACGATAAACTGTAAACGCGTACTTGACAAACTGTGAGCTAAAACATGTTAGTTAACTTAGGATTGACATGCTGACCAAGATTGCATGATCTACTGAGATGGTTGACTTTAGTTGACCCCTTTAACCAAGTTTGACTTTTGGTTTGACTTTGGTTGACTTTTGTTGACTTGCTTGAACTTGTTGACCTTTGCTTACTTGTTGAGTCAGTCTGAGCACTAGGACTATGCGTACACTATGGGTTGGCATATTGTGACCTACATATTTACTTAAGGTTACTTATTTTCTTAGGTTGCATTTTACGGTCGTGATCTTCCGACTACCGTACCATTTTACTAAGAAGTTTTACTGTGCTTTGCTAAGGTGAGTCTACGGTCCCATTTTCTTTAACATTTTTGGGATTAGATAACATGCTATTTCAAATGGTTTACATATTAGGCACGAGTAACTAAACGATATACATATGAGTTCAGATCATAAATTCCTTAGCTTGATTATATTAATTACCTTACGTAAGCTCGACTTATAGGGACAGTACCGTTAGGTTTGACAAACCTCGCCTCAACATACGAGGTGCTTATTCTGTTGTAACTTGTACTCCTGATCAGTGTATGCTTAGAAAGGGTAAAAGGAAGACGTGTAGCGACTTAGCTATCCGCAGGGTTAAAGCCTTATAATCAAGTGCTCATGATAAATGTATACTTTTACGAAGCTTTCAAAAAAATATCATTGCCTAACTTACGATGAATGATACTTAAACTTGATGTTTACAAACTAGAAACTAGGCATGGTAATGTCTACAAGCAGTTGAAACAAAAAGAACTTTTTGATGTCACACACAGTTGAAACATGACATCGTCGATTACTAACAGTTTAACACTTGACATTTGCTGTATGCAAACTTTTGACATTAAACCTTGGTGATTTTATACTGATAAATGTTTACTGATTTCTGAATACTGATTTTCGGATATTGATTACTGATAAACGATTTTGATAACTGATTTTCGATAAACGATTTATGGAAACTTTTTTTATGAAACATATGATGAACTATTTACTCAAACCTGTAGATTCACTCAACTTTATGTTGACCCGTTTTGTATGTTTTATCTCAGGTATTAGTTGCTTCAGCTGTAGAATATTGTTGTTACGTAGAAGTCAAGCCAAGCACTGGGACCAGAGTTAGCATCACCGTTAATGAATTTTGACGGGGTGTTATATAACACCCAATAACCGTCACATCCCTTGCTACCTATTATTCTGAAAGGGCAGTTGACCAAACGAATTGCCGTATCTTTTTTCCGTTTATCTTCAATACCACGTATATCTCGATAACAACCTCCCCGATCACATTGCAAAGTGAAGAACTTGTCCTTTTTTGAGTTGCTGATAGATATCCCATATCCTCTAAAATTATAGAATTCCCGCACCCTCTTCAATAACTCATCAGACGATCCAAATTTTGAGCTAGATATGAAAAGCTTTTTCTTTTCAACAAACAAACTTGATGAGTCAACTGAAGTCTGTGACATGAAATAAATCACCATTACTGACAACTTGGCATTAGTACAGAAACATATAATAAACAAAATCATCTTATATTATGATAAGAATATTAGAATTAGAGGCACACTGTTGATCGATATAAATATATATAATGTTTAATTAAGAATAATAGTAAAATAAGAATAAAAACACTAGGAATTGAATGAGGCAAAAAGCCATCACCGTCAATAACTACAAGTACTTATTATTGAACATAATTCATAGGATCATATAAACCAGGCACTAGTATCCATAACAAAAAAACTTAACGCCTTAAATATTTAAAATAAATTAACGAATGGTTGTATTCAATCTAGGGCATTAGCAAATAAAAAATTAGACCAACTAAAATTAGCAAATAATCAATTAGTATGTATTCAATTCAGGGTTCAGATAATACCTATGTCTCCATTATTATAATAGATTGAAGAAGTTGTGAAAGAATTTTTGAATGAGAAGATGAAGATCACATGTTCTAAAAAAACGGGTGGTTAAGTCCCCCTCGGGTAATCCCAAATTCGTTGTTCTATAAAAAAAAAATGAAGATCACATGTAGATAAAAGGGTGGTGTATATGTATTTTAATGTGGAAGGGTTTTGATTTTGGGCAAATAAAGGAGCGCGAATTAAAAAGGGCAAAATAGTTCGAAAAAATAATTTGGTGGTGTATGGTAAAAAGCAAGTGGTGTACAAATTGGCTCCCAAAAAAAAAAAGTTTGTTAAAGATCTCGAACAATCCGAGGAAGAATAACTCTACTATCTATTTAATATCAAGTTTTTAATTTAGTCGTACTTTTATTATTGTAATTGTAATGTTTCTAATGTTTAATTTTTTTTATTAGAATGTAATGTTTTATTTTTTTTTATTAGAATGTAATGTTTTATTTTATTTTTATTCAATGTAATGTTTTGATTTTAAAAAATGTATTATAATTTAACTAAATTAAGTTTTTTAAGATTGTAAAATAATATTTAATTTCAAAGAAGGTGTCATGAATGACATTTCTTTAGTAATAGAAGAGTAGTGATATAACGTAAATGTGACGATCATTTATAGATTAAAGTTATTATTGATGAAAGTGGTTTAAAAAATCTATTAAAAATTCACGAGAAAACACCATGGGCTTTAAAAAATGTACGTTTAAGTGAAATTGACATTTATAAAAAATGAAATGAAATATATTAATAAAAAAAGATGTCAAAAAGAAAAAGCGGCCACAAGCAAAATCACAAATTTTTGTAGTGTTGGCACTCTCTTCCTTCTATGTCATGGCCCCAATTATTTTGTTTCTTTTTTTAGGCCTTTACTCTAGTTTATTCTAACCAATCACACTACAACACTTCTTTCTGTTTGAAAAAATTTAGAAAATAATTTAAGTTAAAGTTATAGTAGTATATAAAATAGAGAGAGTGATACGTACACAACCACTTTTTACACACACACAATCAAACATGCTTTACAGTGTTGTACTGTACAAAATTGTAAAACATGTTTAGTTGTGTATGTGTAAAAGGTGGTTGTGTACATATCATCACTCATATAAAATAGTTAAAAATACCAATTATTTTCTATTTATATTCACCAAAAGAGTCATACTAGCTATTTATTGTAGCTAGGTATCATTGCTAAACACCATAAATATACCCATTTGGCCATAGAAGTACAACAAGTCAACATGAAGATTGCATCTCAAATCAATCATTTGTTATCTAATTCCTCAACCAACACTACCTCTTCATCCACAACCACCACCACTACCGGATCGTCATCGGTGTCATCTACCTCAACCTCTAGATCGACTCCCGAGATCATAGCGTGTAGTCAAAGTCAAAGCAAGCCTCAAAAAAGCTTGAAAAGTGCTCAGAATGGAAACAAAGGTAATGAACAAAAGAAACACAATATAAACATTGATGGTAACAATGGTTGTCTTGATTATCCAATGTATCGTGGAGTACGAAAAAGGAGTTGGGGTAAATGGGTGTCTGAAATCCGCGAGCCACGTAAGAAATCTAGAATATGGCTTGGGACGTTCCCAACAGCTGAGATGGCAGCTCGAGCCCATGATGTAGCGGCTATAGCCATAAAAGGCCAAGCGGCTTACCTTAATTTTCCTGAATTAGCACATTTACTTCCACAACCAACAACCAAATCACCAAAGGACATTCGAGAAGCTGCCATCAAGGCGGCCACCACACTCGGCCGTTATGAAGCCGAGTCACCAAGCCAATCTATACTTTCTCATTTACATTCTAATTCCCAGAACCAATCAACAAATTTATCCTCAGATACCACTCAAGAATCTATTGTATCAAAATCGATCGAAGACGATACTTTTCTTGACTTGCCTGATCTTTCCCTTGATAATACGGACCGAAATGATAGTCTGCAATTTTACCTTGCACCATGGCATTTGGAGACTGGAGCTGAAACAGGGAGGCTTGAAGTTGAAGAGCCATTTCACTGGCATGCTTACTAGTGACGTAAAAAAAAAGATTCTTATATCAGTATTATTATTTGTTTATTATTTATTAGGCGCTAACTTTTTTGACGTTATCATATTTACAGATCGTACCCCTGTTAATTTTACCACCATATAGGATCACCAAAATTTTGACTTCTTTTTTACCAAATATGTTACTACTTTAAGATAATAAGTACTGTAGTAAATTTTATAATTTACATAAACCGTGAAACTTTTAAATTTTGTAAAGTTTTCGTGATAAAATAACTCATTTTGTCTCGTATGAGTGCTATAATAACACCTTTTATTTATGAAATAGTAATTATAATTATGCGGTTGATACTTTAAATTAGTTTAAAATTGTTCGTATGAACTTGGGGCCCCTTTTTTTTTTTTCTTTTCTTATTAAGTCCTGAATCTGAACGGATATATATTGTCTGTAAGGAATAAGTAATGAATAAATAATTAGTGTTTGTTTTATGTGCTTAAAAATTGTCTGAATAATTAAAATTACTAAACTAACCCTACATGTGAGCAGCTATAAGAGCAGTTATTAAAGAGTAAGAACTTAAATGGAAATTCACATTTAATTCAGTTTTTTTTATATTAAGACGCGTCTTATTTAATAAGTTAAAAACAAACACTCTTTCATGACTTTTTAAATTAAGTTTCATATCATTAAGTCAATTAAGTTAAAAACAAACATGGCCTTACAGTCTTTTTTTAATGCGGATGCCAATGATGTTTCACATGTTGCGCGGTTGATCATCAACGCTAACAATTGTTAGTCAAATTCTGTTGAATGTCCAAGTGTGCTCCTCACATCAAGGTATTTCCGTCCTTTTAAGTTCTCTTATCCTTAACACCATCATCTTTATCCCAACTAGATTATAGACTCTAATTTTCTAACTATTATATATATGAAATCATTTTATTGATAAACTCGTATGCGGTATAGATCGGAGGTTTAATAAAAACCTTCTCGCGTGACAAGCATTTGATTGATAAATCATATTCCTATTGTTCTTCATTTCATTCATACATCCTCGTCCATAAGTCAAATCATCTTTTCAGTGTTAAAACACGAAATTATAGATTAAAAATTAGTATAAGACTTCAAGAGATCATCTCTGATCGATCCCAATAGCCAATTCGTGTTTAGATCCACATTTTAAGCTAAAATTGTTCAATTTGACTTTTTGTTTAGATTTGACTTTCGTTGACTTTGATAGCGATCTTGAGAATTACTTAATCTTATACTAGTAGATTAAGGATTGGAAAGCTTCGGAATATGATATATATATTTTTTACCTATACTTGCAATTTTGAACAAACTTTAGAGATCAATCATGTAATTATGTCTTTATTTAACTTATTGTACTTGAGATACAAGAGATTTATAAAACTAGAAATACATAAATGAAAAAATTATTTAATAGAGATTTAATGTATACGACATTTAATTAACTCTATATCTTCCTCTCTATGAGTAGTAAAGTCATGTTTAGTTTTCATGTAATTTGATAAAATCAATCTCTCTATTCCATTAGACAAGGGTATTTGGTTCAATATCTGTACAAATTTGATTTACATAATCCAATTTCTTGAAAGAATTTACACTATTTATTTTATGATGAGAAATTATATGTGTTAATTAAGATGAAAGAGAGGTTTAAAGAAAAGAAACACTGTATATATACTTATAAACACACCAAATAAAAGGGTACATAAACATAACATAGTGATGTAAAACTATTTTCTAATGCCTAATTGTCTAATAATAAAAGGTACACTAACTTGTCTAATAAAAGGGACTCTGATTTGGCGGTACAGAGCCAAACCTTCTAACCTTGAAGTTAATGTTCAATTCTTAGAAATGAGACGAAGATTGTTTCAAAGAATGAGACAAAGATTGTTCGGTGTAATTGTCTTTTAAAAATATAAAAATAAGTAAGAAAATGAAAATGAACATAAATTATTTTATGTGTATACAAAGAGCCATAAGCATTACATTACATCAAAACCACACGATGACAAAAGTTTTTTATTATTATGTGATAGAGATTTATTTACATGTTTTTGGATCTATATTTTGTCAATTGAGAGAAATTCATATTCACGTTAAAAGTTTCAGCCTTTGTAATTTAAACAAATTAATTCTATGCATTTTAAAGAATTCTTACCTTTTTCATAATATCGCAAGTTTAATATTCTAAATAACACTTGTCTCCAAGTTTCTTGACCACATATTATCATAATTGATACACCATGCTTGTTACCTAACACAAGTGTTTAGGTGCTCTTAAGCATTATCTAATGAGAGAACAAATAAATTTACATATTTTTTATTTTATACACCATCAGCCACGATTAAGGTTTCAAGGTTAATTCTAATTAATGACCTGTATATGTAATCTTGCTGTTAACGCCATATTAATTAGTGATCTGATTAAGACCGTCGATGATGTCATCGCACGTGAGGCCACATGTGAAGAGTATCCAAGGAAACATAATTTCATTTACTCATGAAACTATTAATCAAGATGGACCAACAAAACTCTAAGGAAAGGAAATATCATTTTGATTTGATAAGTACAAATTTCATAAAAACTATAAAGACGATCAGTATAAATTATTTGATTTGAAAGTTTAAATATGTACATGTTTAATAAACTAATATGTCAAATTTAAGATTTTGTATCAAAGTTTATAATTTAAGTTAACAAAATACGAAATGAAAAGGTACATTAACTTTAAAGTTATGTCAAACTTTAAAATTAAAAGCAATGAATCATGATATTCTAATTACTTTAAAGACTTTGTTTTCGTTTCATGTTCTAGTATGTCGCCAACACTATAACAACACGCCAAGTACAATTTTATGGCCCTCACTCCTTTAGTCATCTTTTCCTTTTCTTCTTTAATTTCTTCGATCATCGATCTAATGTAGACTCATAACCAATGACGGATCTAAGATTCATAGTTACATGTGTCAATAGTTAAAAGTTCAAAAATATTTACACCGTTCAATGATATCACTTAAAAAAGGAGAAATGACCCGAAAGGTAACTAAGTTACCCAATTTGAGAATAAATGTAACCCCCAGTTTGATTAAGCCTGAAAAAGGTTACGCTTTTAAAATTATCAAAGAAAATGACTACGATTTGAAAAAGTGTTAAATTGGGGTAGTCATCGTTAAATTCACTAACAATCGTTAGTCTAAAATACACGATTGGCCCCTAATATCTCCTGTCAATAACTTCACTAGTCCTCTTTATCCTCTTCATTCCCATTTGACTAGTAACATGCAACAAACAAATTTTGCAAATCACAAAACCCTAAGAGAGGTCCCAATGGTGACACCTAGGTCTTCTAAAACTAGGTGACACATTGTAACGACCCTGGATTTTCCAACGTTTAATTAATAATATTCATTATTAATGCTTGTATTTAATGAATGTATTTTATTACATTTAGTTGTTACCGTACATGACTTTGCATGCCCCGATTCGTCTTTGTGACACACGAACTTTTCACGAATAATATTTAGAATAACATTTACATTCAGGATTAATTTTTATTAATCATTTTTAATTAACTAAGGTTACTAGTTAATTACTTGGGCTTTGTTTATTTAATTGTTACTTACTTACATACTTGGGCTTTATAAATGTACATGGACTTAGAAGCCCACCCTACACACTTAATGGACTAAGATAGCCCATCTTATTATGCAAGTATCACATTTAGATGAAACTAGATTGATTAGCTTGTAAGGAGACTAGTTACTTGTACAATTACAACACTTTCCCATAATAATTTAACTTTATACCATTTTGAGCTAAATACATGCAAGTAACTAGTGGACTCTTCCCTCTCTTGGCTCCCTTGGAAACCGTCGGCCTCTTCAGAGGTGGGAGGAGTTCAAAACTTTTTTTTTATGTATTACATATTCACTTGTGTCTTCATTTCTCACACACACTCTTACTTGCATTTCTCTTTTTTTTTCTCTAACTTTGTAAGTTACAAGGCTTCTTTTCTCTTCTTTTTCTTGTCTAAAAACCGAAATATATACATACAATATCATCATCATTTGCTTGTTTTGATTACTTGTTCTTTGTTGTTGATTACTTGTTGTTTATCTTTGTTAAAGATCAAGTTCTATAACTTGTATCTTCATCTAATCTTGGTTACTTTCATCTTTTGTTGTAAAGAACCAAGAACAAAGAATCTAAACTTTCTGGTTTATGGTTCTACACTTAATGTTTTAAAAGATTTAAAGTTCATGAGTTATAATCATACTTGAGTTCATGTTGTAAACTTAAGGTTTACTTTCTTAAAGATCAAAGCCTTGACTTAAATCTTTAAAAGTATGAACAACCATGAACTTATTAACTTGTAGATTAGTTTATTTCTTCATTTTGTACATGTTTGAAATCATGTTTGTTGTTTAAATGGTCAAGTATTACTAGTTAATCTTGATCTCATACCTCTTGAAACTAAAAGTTAACTTTGTAAGTTCAAGAACATGGAAGTATAACTTTCTAGTTATAACTTCATATACTTGTGTTAGATCTAAGTTTCTATAGCTTATGGTCTTCTAATTTTGTTGTAAACAAGAGCTTATGAGCTTACATACACTTTACAAGATGAGAATCTAAGTTTCATAACTTATGGTTTCATTAAAGTAAAGATTCAAGTGTTATGACTTAGGATTTAACTTAGTAACTTTGGATCTAGACTTTTGGGTCTTGGATCTTCAAGATCTAACTAAGAACTATGTTCTACAACTTAAGATCTTGATTATTTAGTTTACTTTCAAGTTTGTAGCTTAATATTACTTTTAGAGTTCATGTATGTGTCGGATCTAAGATCTTGATGTAACTTTGGTTCATCAAACTACATACAACTCTTAAGTGAGTTGTGCAACTTATCTTAGACCTACACAAGTTTTATGATGGTCAAACCTTGGTTAAGATGGTGTAAACCCATCAACGAGTTGTACACTTGAAGCTATACGCATCAAGGATGAGAACCGTGATGAGCATCAAGCACCAAGAACCCACCGGAACACCTTTAGCTAATGTTTCTGGAACTGATCAGACTACCTGGGCTACTGTAAAGTTGATTTTCAGTTAGTTCGG